>NC_048218.1:201578268-201593821 GCF_002007445.2 Ailuropoda melanoleuca
ATTATCTTTTGAACTGAGTATGGTTTATCAAGTTTGATTTATTCATTGATAAAGAAGGATTATCATATGCAAATGGCCATAGACCCTTCTCTGCTGGCTAAGCATCTCAGACACCCTATTGATCTGTGGTTAGCTGCCCTTACTGCCATGAATGCCCTCACACAAAGTGGGATTTTCATAACATATTCGATGGCACTATCTGATCACAGACGTCAAGCAATAATATCTCCTTAGGACAGCTGTGAATGAGTTTCACTTTCTCTATCCAAAGGGCAGAGTAATTAGAGGATGTGGGAAATTGAGAGTGGACTTTGTTTAGTCCACTAGTTTTTTATAAATCACTTGTGATTTGAATAAGGTGCAAATAAGATTAGTAAGAATTCTAAAGAGAATTTCTGAATACTAGAGCCTTTGAGCTTTATGAAATACTAATACTTCAGCAGGATCAGAAAGTTTGGAGATATTATTGAGCAGACTAAGGTATCACCTTCTGGTCACGGAAGTTATGGTAGAGGGAGCATTAGCACAAGGATGGACTATAACAGTTTCCTAAGAGGGGAAATAGTCCAATATTTCAGTTGGAAAGAGAAGTAAAGGGAGATCAAAGGAAAAGATCATCAACAGTCTTTTCACTGAGTTAATTCCAGTTAATGATGTTCCATCACACTATCGTCTCCAGACCATAACTCTCACTACCCAGGATACGAACAGTCAGCAGAATGTGCAGCCAGTTTTCCATTTTGTCTTAGTTAATACGCAAATATGCATGTCAAGTATTTGAGCTCCTATCATTTATTAGAGAAGCCAGTTAATGCATCTTTGATTTGTTTATTCACAGACATACCCTACCTATCAGAGCTATGCTGCTCTTCCAAAGNAGTGACTTGCTAACCTTTGGAAGCTCTAGAGTATAGTCTAAAGAATTAAAAAACACTTTATACTTCTATTGCTCCCCCCTTGCTGTAATTTACATAAATTATCTTTTGAACTGAGTATGGTTTATCAAGTTTGATTTATTCATTGATAAAGAAGGATTATCATATGCAAATGGCCATAGACCCTTCTCTGCTGGCTAAGCATCTCAGACACCCTATTGATCTGTGGTTAGCTGCCCTTACTGCCATGAATGCCCTCACACAAAGTGGGATTTTCATAACATATTCGATGGCACTATCTGATCACAGACGTCAAGCAATAATATCTCCTTAGGACAGCTGTGAATGAGTTTCACTTTCTCTATCCAAAGGGCAGAGTAATTAGAGGATGTGGGAAATTGAGAGTGGACTTTGTTTAGTCCACTAGTTTTTTATAAATCACTTGTGATTTGAATAAGGTGCAAATAAGATTAGTAAGAATTCTAAAGAGAATTTCTGAATACTAGAGCCTTTGAGCTTTATGAAATACTAATACTTCAGCAGGATCAGAAAGTTTGGAGATATTATTGAGCAGACTAAGGTATCACCTTCTGGTCACGGAAGTTATGGTAGAGGGAGCATTAGCACAAGGATGGACTATAACAGTTTCCTAAGAGGGGAAATAGTCCAATATTTCAGTTGGAAAGAGAAGTAAAGGGAGATCAAAGGAAAAGATCATCAACAGTCTTTTCACTGAGTTAATTCCAGTTAATGATGTTCCATCACACTATCGTCTCCAGACCATAACTCTCACTACCCAGGATACGAACAGTCAGCAGAATGTGCAGCCAGTTTTCCATTTTGTCTTAGTTAATACGCAAATATGCATGTCAAGTATTTGAGCTCCTATCATTTATTAGAGAAGCCAGTTAATGCATCTTTGATTTGTTTATTCACAGACATACCCTACCTATCAGAGCTATGCTGCTCTTCCAAAGGAGGATGAAAAAAGCGTTACGGATTCTTTCCTCTTACCTCTCACACTGATAAAAGACAAGCAGGTGAAGATTTGTCAAAACAGAGGCTGATTGCCCCAGGTCTTCATTCTTTACTTACCTGACCCTGAAATGTAATTTTGACAGTTTGTTCCTACTGACAAATCTATTTTATATTTGCTACCTTCTAACTTGCAACCTAAAATTTCTGATTTTAAAGGGGTAGAAATTTAGTATTTCACTTTCATAGAGACTCCAGAAGTAAAATAGTAAATTAAAAAAAAAAATCAGTTAATGCCTGTTAGGCTCCATTCAATATGGATTTTGAGGCAGTGAGGAGGGAAATACTTGCATCCAACAAAGAAGTAAACAAACTCCGTGCTTTGGAACTGGCCCTAAATAAGAGAAGCATATTTTACAGTTAATCATTTCATCTCAAATGCCTAAGCATTTTCATAAAACCTTTCCTATTTAAGGAAGGAGAAGAGATTTCTCCTTCCTTGAATCTGAGCCGTATCAATGGGGTCTATTGTGGTCCCAAACCCTGAAGGAGACATATAATCTGGGAAAGCACACAGTGAGTGCAGTGTTGTGTGACTGTTCGATCTAAATGACCTTGTCAGGCCCCCTGCCACCTTAAGTATCTGGTGTTCACTGATTCATGACTTGGTTTTGGTCCTCAGAGACTCATGGGCAGAGAAAACCAGACATGGATGAGTGAGTTCATTCTGCTGGGGCTGTCCAGCTTCTGGGACACTCAGCTCTCCCTATTTGTCCTTTTCCTGGTCATGTATCTGGTGACCGTGCTGGGGAACTTCCTCATCATCCTCCTCATCAGACTGGACAGCAGGCTGCACACACCCATGTACTTTTTCCTCAGTGCCTTGTCATTTGTGGACATCTGTTATACCAACAGCACCGTCCCACAGATGCTTGTTCACTTCCTGTCAGCCCGGAAGTCCATCCCAGTCCACAGCTGTGTGCTCCAGCTGTTTATCTCCCTGGCCATGGGCAGCTCGGAGTTCTTCCTGCTGGGGGCCATGGCTTACGACCGCTATGTGGCGGTGTGCCACCCGCTGCACTACACGGTCATCATGCACGGAGGGCTGTGTCTGGGGCTGGCTGCCGGGTGCTTGGGGGCTGGTTTCATGAATTCAATGATGCAGACAATCATCATCTTCCGGCTACCTTTGTGCCGTCACGTTATTAATCATTTTGCCTGCGAGATGTTGGCTGTGCTGAGGCTGACCTGTGTGGACATCTCCTTCAATAAGGTCATGGTGGCCATCTCAGGATTTCTGGTGATCATGCTTCCCTGTTTCCTGGTTCTGTTCTCCTATGGTCGTATAGTCACTGCCATTCTGCATATTCGCTCTGCCCAGGGACGCTGCAAAGCATTTGAGACCTGTGCCTCCCACCTCACTGTGGTTTCCATGTGCTTTGGAACAGCCATCTTCACATACTTGAGACCCACTGCGGGCTCCTCAGCAGAGCAAGAGAAGATGGTCGCCCTGTTCTATGCTGTGGTGACCCCAATGCTGAATCCCTTAATCTACAGCTTGAGGAACAAGGAGGTAATGAGTGCCCTGAGGAGACTGTTGGGAAAATTTAGTGAAAAAAAGTAAAGATTCAAAAAATTTCTCCTTCCTTCCAATAGCCCAAAGAACAATATTTCAAACAAAGAGGGATTGATTAATGTGCCCTTTTCCCCGGATTTGCAGATAAGGTAGATCACGGTGAGCATGTTTTTAAGACCAACTTTTCACATTAGTCCACATTTCGACTATGTATTACTGCCCTATTATACATATGGTAAAAAAAAAAAAAAGCTTCAGTTATTAAGCTGGGGTCTGCTGGGTTAGCTGTCCTTTTAGAGCTCACATTCCTCCTTCTCCTTTCTTTTTCATCCTGCATTTGCCCCTAGGAAATGCAGTGAAAAGTTTCCAAGTGAGGACAGCCATGCTTTATATGTTGACCCACCCCTCACCAGCAATGCGGCTTTGACATATGAGTTTAACACCTCTGACCTCCAGTTTCCTCAACTATAAGAAGTAACAATATTCAGTACGTGTGATTATTTTGAGTATTATAGATAATCTACGTAAAATACTTGGTAGAGTGGTGGTATAGATATTCAACTATATTTAAAAAATAATTTTTAGGGGGCGCCTGGGTGGCACAGCAGTTAAGCGTCTGCCTTCGGCTCAGGGCGTGATCCTGGCATTATGGNTTCTATTTAGAGAGAGAGAGCATGCAAGTGGGGAGGGGCGGGGGTAGAAGGAGAGAGAATCTTAAGCAGGTTCCACACTCAGCATGGAGCCCAACTCAGGGCTTGATCTCAGGACGTTGAGATCATGGCCTGAGTGGAAATCAAGTCAGATGCTTAACTGACTGAGTCACCCAGGCTCCTGGAAGGTGAACTTTTTTCCTCTATTGTGTGGCTTTAATAGATCCCTGTGCTATGTCTGCTCCAAGTTATCAANCTTCTTTTTTTCTATTTAGAGAGAGAGAGCATGCAAGTGGGGAGGGGCGGAGGTAGAAGGAGAGAGAACCTTAAGCAGGTTCCACACTCAGCATGGAGCCCAACTCAGGGCTTGATCTCAGGATGTTGAGATCATGGCCTGAGTGGAAATCAAGTCAGATGCTTAACTGACTGAGTCACCCAGGCTCCTGGAAGGTGAACTTTTTTTCTCTANTGAACTTTTTTCCTCTATTGTGTGGCTTTAATAGATCCCTGTGCTATGTCTGCTCCAAGTTATCAATCTTATCCAGAACCATGACATCTATCTATAGATCTCTCTCTCTCTCTGCCAGTCTCTGATCTCCCAATATCTCAGCCTCCATCTGATATATATATATATATATTTTTAGCTCCAACACAGACAAGTCCTTTCTCATGAGTTCCAAACACATATATCCAATTGCTTGCTTAATACCTTCACTTACATCACGTGAATTGCATTCTTAACAATAGAATGATTGCGCTTTCTTCCTCTATCCTAACCTCCTCCTTTCCTCTTGCCCTAATACACCTTCACTATACTAGCAAAAGGAACCATACACACTCAAAATAATTCTCGATTCCTTTCTCTTTTACCCGTCCGTCAATAGAATCCATCAGCTTTATAGACAAGATATATGATCAGTCTGGTCTCTCTACACCTCTCCCTTCTCCTTTCCTATATAAACCATTCAAGCCAAAAAAACAGAGCTGCCAGCTACTGAGGAAGCCCCTCCATGCATCCCATCCCAAGCATGACACCTTTTCCCCCCAGAGTAGCTACTATCCTGACCACTGCAGCAATCACTTTCCTGCATTTCTGATGACATTGTGACCCAAGCAAACACCCCTAGTCACTATAGTTTGGTTTTGCCCATTTTTTCTTCAAGTTGGTATGTCTTTGAAGTCTCTTTAATCTGTAATTCTGTCCAACTCTTTCTTTATCCTGCAATTTATTTGAATGGCCCAGGCCATTTGACCTGCAGAAGGTGCCTTTGTCTTAGAAAATACATCTGGTCGCACCTTTATCCTGCTTAGGACAAAGTCCAGCTGCACACATGTGGGGCCCGACATGGTCCAGCTGCTTCTGCAGAGGTATTTGGTAAATAATGTTCCTTAGTAGATGGGACATTATCACTTGCAGAAGGACCCTGTTATTAATTGTTAAGCAATTAATTCTCTGCAGCCACTGTGGAAAACAGTATGGAAGTTCCTCAAAAAATTAAAACTAGAACTACCATATGATCCAGTAATTCTACTACTGGGCATTTACCCAAAGAATATGAAAGCACTAATTTGAAAAGACATATGCAACCCTAGCCAAACTATGGAAGCAGCTCAAGTGTCCATTGATTGATGAATGGATGAAGAAGATGTGGTGTGTATATACGTACACAGCCATAAAAAAGAATGGAATCTTGCCATTTGCCACAACATGGATGGATCTAGAGGGCATAATCCTAAGTGAAATAAGTCAGTCAGAGAAAGACAAATACCATATGATTTCACTCATATGTGGAATTAAAGAAACAAAATGAACAAAGAAAAAAGAGACAAACCAGAAAACAGACTCTTAACTCTAGAGAAGAAACGGATAGTTACCAGAGGGGAGGTGGGTGGGGGAGATGAATGGATGAAATAGGTGAAGGAGAATAAGGGTACACTCATCATGATGAGCACTGAGTAATGTACAGAGTTGTTGAAGCATTATATTGTACACTTGGAACTACTATAACGATGTAAACTGTATTACAATTAACATTTTTAAAAATTAATTCTCTTTTGTCTCATTTTTTATTTCTTCTTTGCTGTGTGGACAACTATTCTAATATGTTTAATGTACATAATTATATTTGAGAGTGTATTTATGTAGTTTTAAAAAATGCATCATATTTTTAACTACTTATACTATGCCTTAGTTTTTTTTCACTTAACACTGTATCTTTAGGATCCATACGTATTGCTAGTTTATTACTTCTGATTGTTCATAGTAATCCATAGGAAACTGTATTCTTTTTTTAATAATAATTTTTTTATTATATTATGTTAGTCACCATAGAGTACATCCCTAGTTTTTGATGTAAAGTTCCATGATTCATTACTTGCGTATAACACCCAGTGCACCATGCAATACGTGCCCTCCTTAATACCCATCACCGCCCTTCTTCTTCCCTTTCTTCTCCTACCAATCTTCCTACTTCTTATGTTCCATAAATGAATGAAACCATAAGATAATTATCTTTCTCTGCTTGACTTATTTCGCTTAGCATTATCTCCTCCAGTCCCCTCCATGTTGCTGCAAATGTTGTGAAATCGTTCTTTTTGATGGCTGAGAAACTATATTCTAGCTATCACTCTGTTATGGCACCCAACACCACACCACACACATATAGCCCTATGATGAACATCATGAAAATGCACACTTAAAGAGCTGTGTGAGAACTGATTTTGGGAATATATGTGGGAACCAAGATGCTAGGTATTAGATAATGCTCTCCAGAATGGCTTTGTAAGTCTATACTCCTACTACAGTGCATGAGGGTCCTTATCTATCCACAACCTGCATGGTTTGAATTTTTGTATCCCTGAAAGATATAAAATTATTTTATTTTTCATTACTCTGATAGGTAATCCATATGATTATGTCTTCATGTGTAGACCCTTGATTCCCATCTATCTTCACCCCATCCTGTTCTGTCCATACCTTCTGGGGAAGTCATGAAGTTCACAATAAATCCATCGTTGCAGTGGTTAGACCATCTACCACTTTTTTTTTCTCATATCTGATTCAAATCTGCAAGAATATCTTGTTGTTTCTACATTCGAAATATATACAGAATATGATCACTTATCATCTTCACTCCTGTACCCTGGTGTGAGCACCATCATCTCCCACTTGGGTTACTACAAGAGCCTGCAGATTTCTCTGCTTTTACTTCTGTATCACAGCACTCAGAGTGATCCCTTTGAAACAAAACTGAAATCATGTCATTCCTCTTTTCAATCCTGCAATTACTGAGAATAATCCCTACAATCTTTATGGTGGACACAGGTCTGTTTTCTAACTCTACTCTGCCTGGAAGGCTCTTTATTCATGGCCACTTCCTCATCCCCTCCAATTCTTCAGTCAATTATCATCACTGCCCCATTTGATATGCAAACTTTCTCCTTGTCCCCTACTCCTGTTCCCTCTTACCTAGTTATTTACGTTTTCCAAAGAACTTATCTTTTCTAACATATTCGCGATTAACTCATTTTTTACTGTCTACCTTCCACCCCAGAACATAAGGCCTCTTGAGAGCAGGGCTCTTTGTTTTGCTCATTTATGTATACCAAGTGTCTAGAATAGTGCTTGTCTCCTAGTGGGCACATAATAAATATTTTCTGAGTGAATAATATTGTCCACCTTTTGGGTTTCTATTGATGTGTACTGAGTGTTCATTGCCTTTGGGTCTTTTGCCATTTCCTTGTTGGTGTGTGTATTATAAATATTAGTCCTTCCTGATACAGCCATTGCAAATACAGATCTCCAAGCGGTTACCTCTCTGTTGACTTTACTCATGGAATCCTTTGTTGAACAAAAAGCTTTCATTTTGGTATGACCTGATTCATCATATTTTTGTTCTATGATTCATGCTTATGAACTTTTTCTAAAAGAATTCCTGCATCAGGGTCATAACATATTGTCCTATATAATTAAGTTTTCTACTTTTACCTGTCACAGTTATTTCTCTAGTTTATGTGACTTTCTCTTCTGCATATGTTGTCAAATGTGGGTCTGGTGGGTTTTCTTCCATGCTGTGGTCCATTTATTAAACAGTCTATTCTTTAGTCATTCATCTGCAGTAACTTCAATGTACATTGAGCTCACCTATGTATGGATCTGTTTTTGAACTCTGTTATTTTCTCTTTGTTCATTTGTTTGCTCTTGCACCATATAATTCTATTATTCTATTTTTAAAAGTCATTTGTGGTTTGTAGTAAGTCTTCATTTGTCATGTGTATTTTATCAAGTAAGATGGGCAAATTCATCTTCTTTTTCAAAGTTATTAAAAATATAGTCAAAGTAGTCATCTAGTCTATTTATATTTATTGGCCTATTTTATTTATAGTCAATCTATAAATAGTCAGCTTTTTATAAAGTGATGTATTCCCTATAAATTTTTGAGCAATTTTATTAAGTTCCCCAAAAAGTTCTTCTAAAATTTTGATTAGGTTTGCATTGAATATGTAGATTCATTTTGGAGCATTGATATCTTTATAATAAATTGTCTTATCCAAGGAATGTCTTTGGGGTTATTCAGATGATCTTTAATGTGCTATTTAAAGTTTTAATATTTTCTCCATATTCATTTAACAAGTATTTGTTAAACATATTATATGGCAGACATTCTCTCAGGTATTGTGGATACAACAGTGAAAAGCAGGCAAAAGTCTCTGCCTTCATGGAGATTACATTCTACTCAAGGGAAATAAACAATAAATATAAGAAACAATATATATAATATGTTATAGGTATTAATTGCTACAGAGGAAAATGGGATAGGAAGGGGAAGAATATTGGAAGGACTAAAAGTTTTGGCAAAGAACTCCATAAAAATCACGTATTCTCTCTGCTGATAAATTCCTAAATACTTTATAATTTATGTTGCTATTATAAACAGAATATTATTTTTCTCATTGGTTATTGCTGGTGTACAGAAACACTATTGATTTCTGTGACGTGGTCTCATATGTAGTTCTTTCTTATTAAATCTAATTGTTGAAAAAATTTTCTAGATATATAATATCACCTGTAAATAATGATAGTTTGATTTGCAAAGTTGAATGTAGGTTAGGATGTTGGGTGCAGAAGTGACCAGACAGAGAGGGAGGGAAAATAAATCTAACAAACAAAGCATAATTGGCCCCTTGAGATTTCATCACTAAAGTTAGAGTAAGTTACCTGTTCCAATTGCCCTTGCCACAAATTTCACAACTTGCCCACCTCTGCCATCGCACAGGACGGCCTCCTCCACTCTCCAGAGGTGAGTCAGCCATTGTCAGTCTCTTTTTAACACTTATTTAGCAGCATGAGTTATGAAACCAGGTTCCTGTAATCCGTAGTACCTCCTGTATTCTTTAAGCCTAAGAGCGTGGTGGCTTGACACAATTGTCCTCTTCTGGAGATTTGTCCTAAGAATGTGTGTTCTGGCTATTCAAATCAGGAAGCCAGAATTTTCAAGTGATTTAAGTGTCCCCCACCTGTGGCAGCCTGAGCCTGCTGACAAGTTGGCACCACTCTTCAACTCTGCTTTTCACCCACCGACTCCTGGAAAGAGGGGCCAGGTACCAGGTCTGTGCTGATGGGCTTTTTCTTTGCTGATGCCAGTAGAAAGATGACTCCCTCAGAGACTAGCTCTTTCCCCTCCACATGGAATTTCTGTTTGGGGAGCAAGTCTTTAGAGTAATATCCTTGTCTGTAATGCTTCCCACAACTGCCCATCTGGGGCTGGTCAGGAATCTAATATAGTTTTGCTAGTTCCCACTGTCCACACTCGCACCCTGAATAGGCTGCTTCGCTGATGCATGTTGTTAAAATAGTAATTTTCAAGTTTATTTCCATTTGTTTTTTAATTTAATGAAGCATTTTTATTATTTTTTATTGCTGGATAACTATGTGTGTATTTCCTCCAGGAAAAGCATAGTTTATGCCATTATCTTTATTTTGCTGATATGAAAACTGATGTGCTAGGATTTTAGGGGAATATATGCTTTTCCATAACGCTTCATTCCAGTGGAAGGGGTCTTTCAAAGTGAAAATCAAATGTTCAAGATGCATGAAAATGATCCAAAGATACAGAGCTGTTGGTAATGATAAATGCAACTAGTCTACTTGAAATAAAAATTTGTGTGGACTACTCACCATGCCTGGTTCTAGCTTAAAGCTCATTCTCTAAGTAGTCTGGGGCAAGGCAGAGCAAACAGTAGCACTGGAGCAGGGCTAAATGGGAGCTGAGCAGAGGGGAGGGGCGGGAAAGGATAGGGAAGGATGGGGAAAGGAGTCCTTACCTGCAGGAGGCAGCCCAACCCAGGAGTCCTACCTACTCCTGTTCAAATCTGTGCCATCCCCCCTCTTCCTTTCTGCTCTCTATGCATTTTACTTCATCTTCTTTTCTTTGCCCCATGTCCCTCTCCTTTCAAAACTATTCTAAAAGCTCAGAGGAAAGGGATATGGGTTTCTGATCATCTCCCGTGTGCTTCGGCAATGCAGAGATGATTCTGGTAAAGTATTTGCTCCTCTTTGCAAAGCAGCTGATGATAAAGTTGCTGAAGGACAGAAATAATTCAATAATGCCAGCTATATGTACCTTAGCTAAGTGTTTTTGAGTCTTCCATCTTTTGGTGAGGAATTTGGGGTTTTTCAGTAATGTAACTGAGGAAAAATTTGTCCAAAGATGTGTGCGTGTGAGGGGGAGGGGTGGGTAGTAGGAGGGTTGTCCTGAAAGATCTCACTGTTCATATTTTCTGAGAATTCATCAATTTCCCTGGTAAATCTATTTTGAGTAGGATTTCTACCATGATAGAACCAAATTCTAGAAAATTTCCCTGCAAAGGACTAAAAATAATACTCGGATTAAACACTAAGATAAATATGGGAAGCTCTGGTGTATAAAATATTGGATAATTTTAGCAATGTGTTAATTGATTAAATGTGTTATACGCAACTAATGAATCATCGAACTTTACATCAAAAACCAGGGATGTACTGTATGGTGACTAACATAATATAATAAAAAAATTTTAAAAATAAATGTCAAGAAAAGGGCATCGATATTTAATTTTCTTTTCTCCCATTTTCATTGTTCCATTTCTTCTTCATTTGGTTTCATTTCAATTTCCTTGGTTTCTTCACTGTACTCTTTTTTAAAAATTTTGTCTTCCTTTCTGTTTTTTTGTTTTTGTTTTTGTTTTCCTTTCTGATCATTAATTCTCTCTGATATTTTTCCTTTTTCCCTAGAGAGTTTTTCAGTGACTGCTCATTTATTTATTCTTATATGCCTCTCAATATCCTCTCTTCTTCTGCTGCTTATCTTTTGCATACCTTTCTCTTTTAGATATTTATTTACTACTTGGTTATTTAAGTTTGGGCTAGTTTTAATTTTTTTAAAGAAGATATTTAATGAAAGACATTTAATGAAGATTTTAAAATTGAGGTATAATTCATATCACATAAAATTAAGCATTTTATAGTGCATAATTCAGTGTCAGTACATCCCAGAGTTGTGATTTTATGTTGTGAATGTACAGCTAAGCAGTCATTATGAAAGAGCGGCGAACAGCTTGGGCCTGAGTGAGTGTGTTTGTATATGGGACCACAAGGGGGCGCTCTGGAAGCATTCCTTTGACTTGAAAGAACTGTGTCTCTTCACCTGTATAATGATTTGGGCTTACCCTCCAAGGCCCTCAACATTTTTCCTCTCTGCCTTGGGTGTGATTACCAAGTGACCTGGAAACATAGTCCACTTTTTATGTTAGTGTGGCAGTAACTATTTACACAAACAGAGGGGGGATATGTTGGCACTATGCATAAGCGCTCACCACTAAGGAAAATAGAGTCCAAGTTCCTTGTGGGAGACAGATCAGAAGGGACAAATCTCCCAGCAAGACAAGACTCAACCCCACAGTCCAGGATCCTTTGTCGCGACTCATCTTTTCCTTGTTAGGGATAATCTTTTGGCTAGACAAACCTCCTTAGGTTTAATCTTCTTTTGAAAGCTGATTTTTAAAAATTATACCTTTATCCATTTCGATATTAGGTCATTTTTGTTTCCATTCTTGTCCATAATCATAGCCCTTCATTTGTTCTTAAGGGAGGAAGAAAGGACTCCCTACTATGGACCCATCTTGCAGTTATCATCATATGAAACACAAAGTAGAAACATGATCATCTTTCCAAGTTTGTAAAAGAGGCCAGTGAATCACATTCTGCAAGAAGAAGAGAGTTTCCTAAATGAGGGAGATGTGCTTTATTTCTCCTTGTCCTGTTGTTGGCAAAGCCTGAAAGCAGACTTCAGCTTCACAGGTGAGCAGGAGACACCTACCCTGCTCTACCATGCCTTTGGGGGGTGAGTGGGATCAAAAGTAAGAACTCAGTCCTCTTGATATGTCTCCTGATTTTTTCTTTTTTAAGGTTTCATTTATTTGTCAGAAAGAGAGACAATGCACAAGCAGGGGGAGCAGCAGAGGGAGAAACAGGTTCCCTGCTGCAAGGAGCCCAATGCAGGACTCAATCCCAGGACCCTGGGATCATGACCTGAGTTGAAGGCAGATGCTTAACCAACTGAGCCACCCAGGCATCCCGATATGTCTCCTGATTTTATGTCAGGTGAATCCACAGCCTTTAAACAATGACTATCACTGCGCAGCACACGGGACATGCTGTGCATAGGAACTTCAGGGATGTGCGCCAGGTTATCAGGTAACCCTGTTTACCTGCTGACTCCTCCTCTGTCTAGGCTCTTCACCACCTTTGCCGCCTGCAAATAAGAGGCCAAAATTCAGAGTGTAGCTGTAAAGATTACTGTATTATATTAATTATTAGATATATAAAGTATTTAGTATAATTTGGTACAGAGCAAGAAATAAAATTTTCACTTATATCAACTTGGTATAGAAACAAGTGCAGTTGCAGTTTTTACTATTTCTCATAACATTTTTCCCTTCCAGTGAATTTTTACACTCTGGATGGGCAAGAGTGTTTCAGGAGTTTGGTTTCTTCCCACCATCTGCCCCCGAAAGAACAGATAAGGTTGAGATTTTCTGAAGCTGAACTGACTATTCAGTGATTCACAGGGCAATTGACTTGGGTAAGTGATTTGAAACAATTTTACGGAGAAACAGGATTTACTTTGACTTTAACACATCACTTTTTTTTTAAACACATCACTTCTTTAAAATATCAAAAATATTTTACTAAAAAAAGCAAAATCACTCACAGAAATTATGTATCACTTAGAGATGCACTTGCCTGACTATGTTACTGAGCAAGCATAACATGGCTGTAATAACGCATGCCCCCCTTTTGGATATGTTTTTGGAGACAGCTAGGAAAACACTGCTTGTTTTGTTATTGTTTGTTCGATTTGTTAAAACTGATATTTCATGTCTTTTTGGTGAGAAAGTTTTTGGTTCACATGAAAAATATTTTTCTGAATCCCGAACGATGTCCAGTCCATTTAACTTCCTTTTGTTTATTGAGTTTCCCCTCTAGATATCTCAGACACAACCCGACTTACCCTTCCTCAGTGGAACATTTCCAAAAACTTTCTCAACAAAAAGGAATGAATTCTCAAATAACTACTAAATTGAGTAGGATTTTAAGTCTAAACACTTCATTAATTTCCTTCCTTCATTGAAGAGCAGATGTTTCAGAGAAGAAATTATGATCCAATAAATTGAACTTTAAGAATGTAACTTCTTTACTTCTTGATTTCCAGCTGCACAGCTGGGTCCCATTGTGTTCCTCATCTGTGGATGCGTTCAAGCAGAGTTCGGATGATGACTTGGTTGAGATGTTCTAGCAGAACTTTTGGTTCAGACGGGTGGGCTCTCCCTATGGTCTAAAAGCCACGTTTCCAATCCTGAGTTTTCATGATTTGTTTTTTCAACATCTTAAGAGTTTGGTCATCAGAAACTCATGGGCCAGGAAAATAAAACCCAGACATGGGTGAGTGAGTTCATTCTGCTGGGGTTGTCTAGTGACCCAGAGACTCAAGTCTTCCTTTTTGTCCTGGTCCTGACCATGTACTTGGTGATCCTTGTGGGAAACATCCTCATTCTTCTTCTGATCAGACTGGACAGTAGACTTCATAACCCCATGTACTTCTTCCTTAGTGTTTTATCCTTTGTGGACATTTGTTATGCAAGCAGTTCTGCCCCACAAATGCTGGCCCACCTGCTCTCAGCCCAGAAGTCCATCCCGTTCTACAGCTGTGTACTCCAGCTCCTCATCTCCCTGGGATTCGGTGGGTCTGAGTTCTTCCTGCTGGGAGCTATGGCCTATGACCGCTATGTGGCGGTGTGCCATCCGCTGCACTACACGGTCATCATGCATGGAGGGCTCTGCCTGGGGCTGACTGCTGGCTGCTTGGTGGCTGGTTTCACAAATTCACTGATGGAAACAATCATTACCTTCTGGCTTCCCCTATGTCACAATGCTATTAATCACTTTGCCTGTGAGACCCTAGCCATACTACGGTTAGCCTGTGGGGACATCTCCTTCAACAAGGTCATGGTGGCCATCTCAGGGTTTCTGGTGATCATGCTTCCCTGTTCCCTGGTTCTCTTCTCCTATGGTCGTATAGTTACAGCCATTCTGCAAATTCGTTCTGCTCAGGGACGTAGCAAAGCCTTTGGGACTTGTGCCTCCCACCTCACTGTGGTTTGCGTATGCTTTGGGGCTACCATCTTCACCTACCTGGGTCCACAGTCAGCCTCCTCAGTGGAAGTGGAGAAAATTGTCTCTTTATTCTATGCTGTGGTGGCACCTATGTTGAACCCCTTGATCTACAGCTTGAAGAACAAGGAAGTTATGGCTGCTCTTCGAAAGGTTCTAGAGAAATTCAGAGATAAATAGTAAAGACTATAAGAACTTCTTATTAGCTATCATCAAAACCAAAAAGGAGATTGGCTGAGAATATATACGACTCCCATCTGTACACTAAGGAAGACTAAGATGGCTTTGCATTTGGATAAAGCATCCCTCTACCTGATTAATGACTTTCCTTATATAGGCCAGTGCAAGATAAGTCACATGTCAGTAATCCATGAGAGGACCTCTTCTTAGATCATCTTCTCTCAGATATCCAGTGGTATTCAGACTTCATCTGCCTATTTTTATTTTATAAGTATATCAGTGTATAAAGAAATGATCTGCAGCTTTGTCCAACAGACCTGGTATGGAATGAATAGAGAGATGCATTCCACCAATTAGGTCTGCTTTTACCTGGTGGAGCAGAATGGAGAATGTCTGTTCCTCTTTCTACATGACAATGCTCCATTTATTTGTAGAACAACCTTATTTCCTCCAGGATAGTCACAAATGGTTTCTTTAACTCTTTCTCAAATGATGGTAGTTTTAGAACTTTCAGCACCATTTATGCCTTAGTCTAGAGTGTGATATGATATTCTGAAATAAATAATATATGATGCTATATTTGTTT
>NC_048218.1:201596135-201676549 GCF_002007445.2 Ailuropoda melanoleuca
TGTTGAAAAGGAAAAACAAAGCTGGGGGCATCACAATGCCGGATTTCGAGCTGTACTACAAAGCTGTGATCACAAAGACAGCATGGTACTGGCACAAAAACAGACACATAGACCAGTGGAACAGAATAGAGAACCCAGAAATGGACCCTCGGCTCTTTGGGCAACTAATCTTTGACAAAATAGGAAAAAACATCCAGTGGAAAAAAGACAGTCTCTTCAATAAATGGTGTTGGGAAAATTGGACAGCTACATGCAAAAGAATGAAACTTGACCACTCTCTGACACCATACACAAAGATAAACTCCAAATGGATGAAAGACCTCGACGTGAGACAGGAATCCATCAAAATCCTAGAGGAGAACATAGGCAGCAACCTCTACGACATCGGCCACAACAACTTTTTTCATGACACGTCTCCAAAGGCAAGAGAAACAAAAGAAAAAATGAACTTGTGGGACTTCATCAAAATAAAAAGCTTCCCCACTGCATTCTTATCTTGTTAAAACTTAAATGAAAACACGTATTTTTAGTTCTGCAATTTTGATTATTGATTTTCATGCATCACACCAACCCACCAAGAATCTTTTGAAACTTCATTCTCAAATTTATCCCATTAGTTTGCTTTCTCTTTCTGTTTCATAGACATAATAAACACAAAAATTATAAAAAAAATTACCGAGTACTACGTGTCAATTTTATATCGCTATGAACCTACTTCCACATTGAAAGCCTTCATTGGGCAGATTTTGTATATGCTCTTAAATCTATTTTAAAATAGATTATTCAAGCACATTTTAATCATTTTATCTAGAATGATATAATAAGACTTTGTCAAACAACTTTTTAACTGTTATATTTGGTCCTCGCCTGCTTGCATGTAAGTGTGCTAAATTTACATAATAACAATTCTTGATGCTCTGAGCTCCATCTGATTATTATCTGGAAGTGGAGTCTATTCTTGTGCTTCCTATGCCCAGATCTTGAGCATCCCCAGGGATGTAAATGTGTAACTTGAAAGTCTTTATATTGCACTAATCTTTGGTTCTCTAGAACCCCTGCAAGGATGGCTGTCAAGTGAAGTAAAAATGACCTCACCTATCAAAACCAATGCCTATGTCCCTGTAAAATTCCTCTAGACTCATCTTTTAGTGATCGATTATCTTCAGCTTCTCAAGAGTATGTTCTTCAAAGCACAGCTGTAAGATCCATAATGAATCTAGTTCTCTCTCTTTTTTTTTTAAAGATTTTATTTATTTATTTGACAGAGAGACAGACAGCCAGTGAGAGAGGGAACACAAGCAGGGGGAGTGGGAGAGGAAGAAGCAGGCTCATAGCGGAGGACTGATGTGGGGCTCGATCCCATAACGCCGGGATCACGCCCTGAGCCGAAGGCAGACGCTTAACAGCTGTGCCACCCAGGTGCCCCTCTAGTTCTCTCTTTTATGCTAGAGCTCTGTACTTATTATTGAGGGTGGAATAAAGGGAGAGAGGGAAGGAGGGAAAGACTGGCAAGTGGTCAGCCATCACCTGAAATGGTTGAATGTGACGTTAGTATAGACTAAGTCAACTATAGTAAAATTGTTTACCAACGGAAAATCAAAGACTAAGCCTGGGTATTTGTGTCTGTGGCATTGAACATTCCATAGCAGTAAATAAGTCCCTCCAACATTCTTTGATGCTCAGAGACTGGTCTGTCCAGGCTTCCTTGAATGACATCTAGTGAGCAATAGATGCTGTATTAGTTTGCTAGGGCTGCCATGATAAAATATCACAGACCAAGTGGTTTAAACAACAGAAATGTATTTTCCCACAGTTTTAGAGGCTGGAAGTCCAAGATCAAGGCATTGACCATATCATTCCTTTGGAGGCCTCTCTCCTTGGCTTGCGGATGGTTGCCTTCTTGCTGTGTCCTCAGATGGTCTTTCCTTTGCGTGTGCGTGTCTGTGTCCTAATTTTCTCCTCTTATAAGGGCATCAGTTGTATTGCATTAGGGCCTGCACATATGACCTCATTTTACCTTAATGACATTTTTAAAGGCCTTATCTTTAAATACAGTCATATTCTGAGGTACTGGGGGTTTGGACTGTAACATATGAATTTTGGTGGGTCACAGTTAAGGCTGTAACAAATAGTAACCCCACATTCTGAACTATCAGCCTATCCCCTCTGGCCCAACCAAAACTAACCTATACACTGTGTTGTTAAAAACAAACACACACACAAACAAACAAACTTTTTGTATCAACCTACCAACCTATTGATGTAGAAAGCATAGGTAGTATGCATTATTTGTTCTTATTGCACTTCAACTTGTTCCTGGTGAGTGCTCACAATAGGCTACCAAATGTTCGCAAACACTGCTTGATAGTTAATCCTAGAAATTTGCCATGCTAGTATGCCTGTGTTTTCAAATCCATCCTCCTGATAATTTTGAAAATTTTAAGTAAAAGTACTCTACATTTGTTTGTCCTTCACTTCCTGGTACAGATCCTGTTCTCTGTGGTTCCCCACAGATTACGATAGGGGGCAGTGAAATAATGTATACTAGTCCAGAAGATTCTCTTGGGACAAAATTCAGAATCCGGATGAATGCAATTAATTTAAAATAGCTAGTTCGTTCTTTTGTGCATTATGGGAGGAAATCATTTTCTTGTGCTGCTTTTTCTTTCCTTTATTATACAAGGGTCATTTCATTTGATGAAAAGATGAGTCTAGCCTTCTGTCTCACCCCTTTTATCTGTGCATTAACATCAGATCTTATCTAAAGGGGGGCCTGTTTTTTTTTTCTAGGCCCTTTACTTAAAATAATCACGAACGTCTTAAATTCTTCATTTTGTTTTTAGCATTTTAAGTCATACCTTGCTTACTTTTCCTGTTATTAACTGTTATTACTGAAAACTTCATTTAGAAAACCTATTTACAGGAGGAACTGATGTTGTAGATGAAAGAGTCTCACCATATAAAAAAAAAGTCTATAGATGCATTGGTGAAATAACTGAATTTCAAGTGTAATGAAAGTTTACAAAGATCTAGAACATACACAAAACAAAAGGGTCATTTAGAAAATATTTTTCTATTGCTGTGTAACGTATTACCACAAATTTAGCAGCTGAAAGCCATACAAATTTCTGTTTCTGTTATTTGGAAGTCCAGGCATAGCCTAAATATGCTGTCTGCTCAGGATCTGACTCAGCTCAGGTCAAGGTGTCAGCCAGAGCTATGACCTCATCTGAAAGTCATGATCCATTTCCTAGTACACTCTCTGTTGGAAGAATTCATTTTCTTGCAGCTGTCTGGTGGAGATGCCCATAATCTTGCTTGTTGTTAGTTGGTGAAAATTTATAACAAGCTCCTAGAGGTCACCTTCATGGTTTTGCTACATGTCTCTGTCCTCACAACATGGCAGTTTGCTTCTTCGAGAGCTACAGGACAATCTACTGTTTTGAATCTCTGACTTCTAGGAAAGCCTGGATACCTTTAAAGGGTGCACCTGATTAGATCAGGCTCACTGAGGATATCTCTCTTTTGAATAAATAAAATTCAACTGATTAGGGATCTTAATTACATCTTCAAAATCCCCTTTTCCGTGTGGTGTAACATGATCACAGGAGTGAAATCCCATCATATTCACAAGTCCTATTCATACTCAAGGTGAGAGAACTCTACAGAGCATAGACACCAAGAGGTGGGAATCCTGGGGGCCAAATTAGAAGTCTGCCTATGACAGTTGGAATCAGTCTTCGCAATTTTAGATGATAGAAGATGATGTAATAGTATCTATTTACAGAAGCCTGAGAGTTAATGTTAGTAAAGAAAAATTCTGTATTAGATCAAGGCATTATTCACTATTTTTGAATAGGCTTTATTGTTTAGAGCAGTTTTAGGTTCATAGTCACTATAAGCAGAAGATACAGAGGTTCCCCATATCTTCCCTGTCCCCTCCCACGCATAGCCTGCCTCATTACCAACATCCGCCACCAGAACAGTGCATTTGTTACAACTGATGAACCTACGTTGACACATTATTACCCCAAATCCATCATTTACATTAGGATCTACTCTTGCTGTTGTACATTATGTGGGTTTGGATAAATTTGTGATAACATGCATCCGCTATCATAGGATCATGCAGAGTAGTTTCACTGATCTAGAAATCCTCTGTACTCCATCTTTTCATCCTTCTCTCCCCCCAAGTCCCGACAACCATTGATTTTTTTAATCATCTCTATAGTTTTGCCTTTTCCAGAATGTCATAGAGTTTGAATCATACAGTATGTAGCCTTTTCAGATTGGCTTCTTTCACTTAATAATATGCATTTATGTTTTTTCCATGTTTTTTCATGGCTTGATGACTCATTTCTTTCTGGAACTGAATAATATTCTGAATAATAACTTGGAACTGAGTAATTGCATGTACCACAGTTTATTTACCCATGCACCTACTGAAGAACATCTTGGTTGCTTTCAGATTTGGACAATTATGAATAAAGTTACTATAAACATTTGTGTGTAGCACATAAGTTTTTGACTCCTTTGGGTAAATACCAAGGAGAATGATTGCCGGATTGTATGGTAATATTTACTTTTGTAAGAAACCTCCCAACTGTCTTCCAAAGTGACAGCAGGAGTGAGTGAGGATTTCTGTTGCTCCCACCAGGAGTGAATGAGGATTTCTGTTGCTCCACATCCCCGCCTGCATTTGGGGTTGTCAGTGTTGTGGATTTTGGCCATCCTAAGAGGTGTATAGTGGTATCTCGTTGTTTCAATTTACATTTCCCTGATGATATATGTTGCAAAGTATCTTTCCATATGCTTACTTTCCATCTGGGTATCTTCTTTGGTAAGGTGTCTCTTAGGGTCTTTTGTCCACCTTTCAATTGACTTCTTTGTTTTCTGATTATTGAATTTTAAGAATTCCTTGTACATTTTGGATCATAGTTCTTCATCAGATGTCTCGTTTGCAAAAATTTTCTCTCAGTTTGTGACTTGTTCTCTAGTTCTCTTGACATCATTCACTTTTAAATAATGACAGAAATACATATTTATGTATGCAAGAACTCAAAATTATTACCCATTCCTCCTGAATTAAGACTATAACAATTACAAAAAAGAAAATGTGAAAGCAACTTCAGGTAACAAAAGATGACTTAAAATAAAACCGGAGGCATGAAAGTGAAGTTGTGATGAAACAGGCAACAAGCCAGAACCTTCTAAGTATAAAATTAACTTTCAAAAGCTGTAATTTCTATGTGTTGAGAGTGAAGAAATAAAGACCAGAGTGTTAAGTACAGAACGAAGCTGCTGCCCCACAGAGAGTGAGGACTTGGATAGAGCCCAGTGTCTAGAAAGAGGTTTTAATTAACTCTAATTAACCACTTTCCCTTAAGAGACAATCCCAAGCGATTCCTTCATTCCTCACCACCCTGTTCAACTGAGGCTCTGCAGGAAGCCCATGCTTCACCGGTTGTCCATCACCTGGGCTTTTATCCCAATTTGGTCTACATGTCTGACCAGAATACTTCCAATACCACATTCATTCCAACTGCCTCCTGAAACTCATGCTCTGTTATCAACAAAATACTCTATATTCTCAGTGTCATTTTTGATTGTGTTCATCTCTTTCTTGCTTGAATTCCAACCTGACTTTTCTTGTGAACTCTGATTCCCCTCTGCTCTCTCAAATACAGTCTAGTTTTCTCCCATTTTTTCTCTAATACTGGGTAGGAAGGTGAAGAGTGTGTCTCTCTTGATCCTCTGCCACTTCCAGACCATTGTTCTTTACTTTTGCCTAAATAACTTGAGTTCCTTTGAAGCATGTCCTGTCAGTCTATAGCACCATCACACCATCTTTTTTTTTTTCTTCGTTTACTACCCAGTCTCCTCATTTTACACTGGTTTACCACTAATTCAGTCGTGCATGTAAACATTTCAACATCTTTGTGGAGCATTCAATGTCCTGGTCTCTCAGTTGACTTCCTGTCTTCTGCTAATGTTTGGTTCCCTAACCCATGTCTAGCCATCCTCTTTTGTGATTGTATCCTATCCTTTCCATTGTCAATAATTGCACTCCCTCTAACACCTCCATCTGAGCACCCCACTCACTCACCCGTATTTCTTTTTTCTTGTTCACACAATCTAATAAAACTCCAATAAATTTTGACCCCACTATGACCCCTATTACATTAACTCTATGACATTTTCCTCATCCATTACCAACTGCCTCAGCCTACTTGGTCTTCTTACCTCTCTCAATGTGGGTTCCAAACCCTCTTGTATGATCATTCCTTACATATACCCCAGGGTCATCTCAAGGACTCTGACCTTGCAGTTGACTCTCCCCTCCGACATTCAGGAGTGGATTTACCATGAAGCTAAAGAAGTTTAAGCTTTGGGGTTCCTTATTTGCATGGGGTCCTCCAATGTGCCTGGCCATGTGTTTTTTTGTAAAGTATGCTTAATGAAGTTTTTAAAAATTAAGAATTTTAACTGAAATTGGTTGAGCTGATGTCACTTTCCATTCTTATTTACCATCTCTCACACTTACCCTAGTGGCAGGTACTCAAGGGACTGTGAGCATTTTGGGGATCCAGCTAAGGGAAAATTGAGTTGGGGTACTTTGGTCATTTCCTGAGGCTTCTGTAATGAAGGACCAAAAACTAGTGGCTTAAAAACTGCAGAAATTTATTCTCTTACAGTTCTGGAGTCCAGAAGTTCAAAATCAAGAACCATCTCCCTCTGTGGATTCTAGGAAATAATCCTTCCTTATTTCTTCCAGGTTTGTGGTGGCCCCAAGTGTTGCCTGGCTGTGTCAGCATAACTCCTTTCTACTCACCTCTGCATCTTCTCCATGTGGCCCTTTGTATCTTCTCCTCTTCTTACAGAAAAAGGATTGGATTTGGGGCTTACTCTAAATTCAGGATGATACTATCTCAAGACCTTTAGCTAATTAATTACATCTGCAAAGATCCTATTTCTAAATATCACATTCCAAGGTTCTGGGTGGACATGTATTTTGGGAGGAGTGTGTACACTAATCAAACCAGTTTAGGTATATTTAGTTTGAACTCAGTGGGACGCATTTTAATGTCATTCATAGTCACTCCAATGTATAGTTTAGTTAATGCTAGTCACACTGGTTGGCTTTCAAGAATACCTCTACTTTCCACTATGCTGACTCACCCAGGGTCATTGTGGAAACAGGAGTTAGTCTGCGGAAACTTCTTCCAAAGCTTATTGCTCACTTGAAAGAGGTTTAACTAATAAGCCAATAAGTGTAAAATAAGATAATTAAGATAATTAATATGAAAAGGCAGAGAAGCAGAAAAGGGAAACAAAAAATGAGATAAAAATAGAAAGCAAATAGAAAATCAATAGATTTAAATGTACGTTTACTCATAATAATATTAAATTAAAATGGCCCAAACAGAGTTATTAAAAGACAGAGGACATCATGTAGGATAACAAAGAAAGACCCAAGTATGTGCCTTCTGAAATCAATTCATTTTTAATATAAAGACATAAATGGATTCAAGGTAAAAAGATGAAAAGTATATACCTTGCAACACTAAAATCAGAAAGCTGGAGTGACAATATTAATATCAAATTAAGTAATCAGCAGAATAACCAGGGTGAAAATATGGCATTATTTAATAAGAGTATTGATTAATTAAGAGCACATAAATATTCTAATAATCTAATAGCAGCGCTACAGATACATAAAAAATAGACAAATCCACCCCTATTGAAGACTTCAACATCATTCCTCCAGTATTTGATAGATCAATTAGATAAAAACCAATAAATATATGCAGACTTTAACCAACCTGACCTAAATGACATGTTTAGGGCAGTCCATCCAGAATACAAATGTCAACACATTTAAATAATTGAAATCATGCAGAGTATTTTATTTAAACATAATGAAATTAAATCAGAAACGAGTCACAGAAAGACCATAGGAAAATCCCAAAACATGTGAAAATTAAACCCCATTCTTCTAAATAACCCACAAGTCAAAGAAATCACAAAAGAAATTAGAAAAATATTTTGAATTGAATAAAAAGAAAATGCAATATATAAGAACTTTTATCTGGCAACTGAAAAAGAGCTTAGAGGAAAATTTTAAACATTAAATGCTTATGCTAGAAATGTCTCAAGTCAATGACTCAAGCTATCACTTCAAGAAACAAGACAGAAAAGATCAAATTAAGCACATAGAATGCAGAAGGAAGAAAATAAAACAAAAAAACAATTTAAGAAATTCTCAGAAAAAACAAGTGAAAAATTCTATGGAACTAAACATAGTTTCTTTGAAAAGTTTAATTACATTGAAAAACCTCAAGCCAGATTGATCAAGAAACAGAGGAAAAATACAAATAACCATATCAAGAATTAAAGAGGGCATATTTCTATAGACACATTAAACATTGAAAAATATTATGGCAATATTTTTAATAGATTTATACCCAATAATTTCAAGAAGATTGTTTCTTAGATGAAATAGATAAATTTCTGGGAAATAAAAAAAACTACCAAAGGCCTCATAAGAAGAAACTTTCCATCTATGAAAGAAATTGAACATAGAAACTTGCTGCAAACTTTCTATCCATGAAAGAAATTTAACATAGAGTTAAAAATCTTTCCACATTGAAAACTTCAGGCCCACTAATAAATTTTATGAAACATATAAGGTACACAAAGTGCTATACAAACTCTTCCAGAAAATAGAAAAGAAGGAAACATACTTTTGGCAAATGCCATCGTGAAATCAGGATTACCTTCACACCAAGACCAAACTAAGACACTACAAGAAGAAAAAGCTACAGAATGATAACCTTCATGAACAGACACACAAAAATTCTAATAAATTATTATCAAAATTCAGTAACTTACAAAAATGTAATAGATCATGACCTTGGGGAGTTTAAGCAAGGAATGCAAGTTTGGTTCAACAATCAAAAATAAACCAGTGTCTTTCATTATATTAATAGACTAAAGGAGAAACCCAGTTAATCATCTTAAGAGAAGCAAAAAAGCTAGTTAATATAATTGCAAATTAATCATAATAAAATTCTTTAAAAACTAGGTATAGATGGGAACTTTTTCAACCCTAAGCAAGTTATTCAAATAACTTAACAGCCAACATCACACTTAATGGTGGAAGACTGAATGATTTCCCTTCAGAGATTGAGAACAAGACCTGAGTGTCCATATTCATCATTTTCCTTCAACTAGAGATACTAGTCAAAGTGGTAAGGCCAGAAAAAAAAATAGAAGGATGTAAATGAGAAAGAAACAAACAGAATCATTTTTATTCTTAGGCAGCATTATAATCTGCATAGAAAATCCCCAAGAATCTACAATAAAGATCCTAGAATTAATAAGGGAGTTTGGCAAAGTTAAAAAATGCAGACAATACATAAAGCATATGTATATCAATATAGTTAAGTGTAAACTTTTACTTTAATGATGTTTCAGTAAACATCACTGAAAATGGTGGAGCAGGGAATCCTGAGACTCCATCCCTCTATAAAAATAGCTAATAAGTTACCAAAAAGTTTCAGAATTGCCTTTTGTAGGACTCTAGGATCTGGTATAGAAGTGGCGATGATGGGAAGGATTATGAAGTTGTCGTATTGTGGTACCATGGGGCTGGGGCATTCAAATTGCCCACCTATCATCTCCCACCTGTCTGACCATGACTGATTGTGGCCATAAGGTTACAGCCCACACTCTTGGTGCAGGTTGGTAGCCAAAACCAGTAATATGGACCTTATTTTCAGAGAATTTTGGCTGAATGTTTCACCCTATATGGCAGCTATCTGAAGGATTGACATAAAGGCTTACCTTTGCTTTGCTGACTCAGAGCATTCTCAGGGCTGGGATGGCTTCCCAGGTGGCATTTGCCAAAAGTATTCAAAGGCAAAAGAATTGGCTACAGCAACTTGAGGCTAGGAATAACTATTGAGATGAGCAATAGGCGGACAGATTGGGTAAGTAGAGGTTGGGAAAGGACATACATAGCAGAGCAAGGGCTTTTAAAACCTCAGGTCTATACCAGGGAATTGAGAAGAATACACGCATGCCCTGGACTGAACATATGCTTAGAAAAAGTCTGCTAAGACCCTAAGATTTTACCTCTGGGTGACCTTCAGGTTCTGTATGTGAGGGAATGAAGGTTGAGGCAGAGTTGTACATGGCCTGGGTAAGGGTTAAAGGAGTGCTCCAAATAGAACAGTCCATCAAGAGATGAACAGATAACATACTGTGGAAATATCCATATATTGGGATATTACCCAATAATAATAATAAAAATGAACAACCCCTTACAGTTACAAAATCTGGATAGAACACAACAGATACAAGAAGACTGACAAAAAGAAGGCAGATAGCCAAGGGATCTGGGGACCTGAAGAACAACACAACAGTGAGTTTTTTGGATTTTCTTATTGCTTCCCAACATATCCTAGACTGGAGTCTGCAGAAATCTCCAACTTGGACCTGCCAACATGTACAAATGAAAAAAAAAAAAAAACCCAAACTCCAAGAAAAGCCTGTATAGCTGAATTCTAGGATGAGATAGTGCCAGCATGTTGTAGAATAGACCATTTGTATCAGCTGAACATCTCCAACCTATTTGGGGGATTATTAGTAGGAAATTCGGACCCCAAACCTCTTGTATAAGGGATCATGGTCACCGTGGTTCATAGAACCCACTCACTAGAGATGTGCATTCGCTGTCTTTGAGGGAAATTAGGGCTCCGCCCACCTTGTTCAGTCTGCCTAGCACACAGCCACCACAACAGGTGACCAGCAAAGTTAGCGCAACTGTTTTTGGACGGGCACTCTGTCATTTCTGTTTCACAGTATATTAAAAATCCGTGTTGGAAAATTGTGGATAATATCAAATTATACATTTTAGGGGAGGTCAGAGTTTATACAGAACTTTGAGATAAATTGAGGCCAGTGATTTGAAAGGCATGGCTTAGTTTTATTTGCTACAGTAATTTGTTTTACATTTCAGTCCTATAAGGAAACTATATTAAAGAATGCTTATGAGTCTTTTGGTGGGGAGTTCTTAATTTTAAAATAATAAAATTTATCATTTCCTTTAAAAAAAGGTAATTACCATAACCTCGTGTTGCAGACTGAATTGCTTATAACTGTCAATATCTCCATTTACCATNATGCTTATGAGTCTTTTGCTGGGGAGTTCTTAATTTTAAAATAATAAAATTTATCATTTCCTTTAAAAAAGGTAATTACCATAACCTCGTGTTGCAGACTGAATTGCTTATAACTGTCAATATCTCCATTTACCATTTCATGAAAGCATGGTGAATTTGACAAGAGCTATTTAAGATTTCAGCAGGCTGCAGAGAAGCGATGTTCAGTAAAATAGAGTTTTGTTTCAGAAAGCGAAGTATTGGTCAAGGGGTTCCCAAAGGCAGCTGGCAAAGTAAGGATGATCACATCATGATAAACATATTTGTCACACAATTATGGCATAAGCATTTAAAACAAAAACTTTTACTTAAAATTTTACTGAAGTGTGGAGCGCCTGGGTGGCTCAGTCGGTTAAGCATCCAACTCTTGATGTCGGCTCAGGTCACTATCTCAGGGTCCTGAGATCAAGCCCTGTGTTGGGCTCCATACTCAGCACATGGAGTCTGCTTGGGATTCTCTCCCTCTGCCTCTCCCCCCAGCTCTATGTAAAATAAATCTTTTTTAAAAATTTTACTTTAGTGTAGCAATGTGAGTCTACTTTGGGTACTAATATCTCCCTTGAGGCACTGATCGATTGTCTTGTTTCAAGTAACCTGAAGATTGGACAACAGTTGTAAATCTGCAAAGAGATTTAAAAGTAGTAATTTTTTTCTTCATGTTTCAACAAGGAATAAATTCAAATCCGGTTCTTTTGAAAGTTGTGTGACCGTAAGTGGATTTTCCCCCCTATGGAACTACTATCATATAAAACAAATAAGACTGCCGCATAGGCAAATAGAAATTTCTCATGGTTCCCACAAGAGACCTGAACTGGCATCATCAAGGTACTTTTCTCCTGGGTCTTGGCAGAGATGTAGAGAAAGTCTTGATACTCTTTAAAGCCCTCAGAATCCGAAGCTATTCACAGCTTGGTGGGTCTAAGACTGCTGCAGCTTCCACCAGGAAGGCAATGGGTGCTCTGGCCCTGGAGTGCCGGGAGAGCCAGCCTGGTGACACATCAGGCACGGATGTGATCCCAGAGCCTGGGGCTCACCTCCCTTTTTGTCCTGGCTCTCAGTCTGGAAGCATTTGGGTAATCTGTGCCCATTTACTTGTAGGTTTGGAGAGTGGGTTCCTCACATCTATTCAGTACCTGAATCTTTCTTTTGTACTTATTCCTATTTTAGAATCAGTGAAGAATTTCTTTTCCCATTCCACCCCAGCAGAGGCTGCTGAGCCAAGGTAAGGGTCTCTTCACAGAGCATCACTTTCTAACTATGCAGGCAGCCCTGTCAGTCTTCCACGGCACAGCAATGTTTAAATCCCAAATATTTAATACTATTGTCATGCCCCTCTTGTACTCACCCCCAATTCCCATCAACTGGTCACGGTGATACTGCCATGTGTCACACTGTAAGTACAGCGAGGCCTGCAGTGAGCAGAGAACACACTCCCCCTGCTGCTTTTGAGAGATATCTCTTGGATCAGAAATAGGCACCCAGATTCTGACCCCAACCTGCAAAACCTGACCATACCTCCTGGGGTCCCTATGCTGCTGCCTCCTCCCAGTCATTCGTTTATGAAGGAGGTTACAAAGTCACTGGGCTCTTGGCAGGGACAGAGGTTATGTTTTCATCAAATTTTAATTACTGAAACCTACAGTTATAGGAATCCAAACAAAATTAAGGGAAAGTCATACACAGCAGGCACAAGAATGGAGAAAGAAGCTAAGATGTTTGATTCTAAATGGATGGTAAAAATCTGCTATGAGGGATCACTCTCGTGGAGTAGAAACTATTATGAATGAAAGGTCACAAATCTTATGGTGAAATAATATATTGACAATAAATATGGCCAGCTCAACTTACTAGTACGCAACAATTCCTTCCTTTAGTTGATGAGAAATAGGATGAGAAATAGAAACAGGAGAAATTTTGGGGGGGTGAGGGGAGTCGAGCTTCCTCTAGGAATCCAGTTACTTGTGTTATTTGTGAACAGGTGTGTCTTCTCTTGTGTGTCTTCAAGTGTCTGCTAGGAGGATGTCTTCCAACCCGTCTCTTGATCTCTGGTTCACCAGCTCTGTGCCTGCATCAAAAACCAGGGTGAAATATAAGGATGTTTTCAGCTGCTGAAAACATTCAGCAACTATTGATTGTTTATCCTACAGGACAATTTTTAAATGCCTTAGTATTTCACATGGAGGGCTCCATGGTCTGGCCCTTGACACTATTTCTCTCTGTCTCTGTTTCTCTTTCTCTCTCTCTCTCTGCATCCCTTTTCTACTCTCATTCTCTCATAATTTTCCCACCCACACAGCAAATAGGTCTTAATCAGCTGCTTCCCTGAAAATGCCAGGCTGTTTCATACTCCTATGTCTTCGTTCACTCTGATTCATCTGCCTAAAATGTCTCTTCCTCTCACTTACCTTGCTTTAAGTCTTAGTCCAATGATTGTCTCTTCTCTGATGCAGTTACCAAGCATTTCTGTATGTTTATTTCAGGTTTTGTGTGTATACGTGACTGAATATGTATTTATGTCATATTGTTATTTTTTTAAAAAGAATTTGGGTTTATCTCTAATAGCCAGTGTCTATAATAAAGTTTCAGCAGAATTAGAGAATATTTCCTAAAACAGTCAGACATTTTAAATATAAAAAAGCTGGTGGTGAGCCTCAAATTTGTTATAATGTCTGCATGTGAGTCAGCCTAGGGGACATGCCTTTCCTGTCAGACAGGCCTCAGCTTGGCTGTCAGGCTGACCTCATCACTCTCTAACTTGGAAATCTTTCTTACTCTGTCTAAACTGATGTCTTCAGGGGAATTAGAATAACAATACCTCATTAGTATTGTTTTATGGAGTAAATGGGTTATTGTATGAAAAGTACTTAGAGCTGAACAAACTTCTCAGCAGCTAATAAGTGCTCAATAAATTATTGTTAGAGAATCTTCTGAACTAATTGCTTAAGCTTCACATTAAAATGAATCAAAACACAACCCTACCTCATTCTTGCCCATTGCCATTTCTCCAACTCTGAGGAAAATGCCTGTAAACATCCCGAGTTTTCCCCATCTTAGTAAATGGCGTCCCTTCCATGTAACCAGCCATCTATCTGAGATTCCAACTATATTTCCCTCTTCCCCTTATCTTCTACATTCAATGCATCAATTACCATTAAAGATTCTTCGAAATGCATCTGAAAACTGCCTACCTCTCTGAAACCACCGTATTCAGAGCTACCACCACCTTCTCTGAATAGCCTGCAACCAGGCTCCCCACCACTCTTGCTCCCAGAGACTTGTGCACTGACAAGTTATCTTTGCACTCATAAATCATATACCTTACGTGTCTCTCCTGGGCTTTAGCCCTTCTCAAGCTTCTCATTGTATTGAGATCGCCATTCAGAGCCCTTATTATGACCTCCAGGGCCCTGCTTACCTTTCCCGCTTCTTGTGTCCCTTCCCTCACCGACCACAGCGCATGGTGGTGGCCGCATTTCAGACAGCACTGTCCCTCCTCAGCAACTCAAAGGGTTGGGGTCCTGGAACCCTTCTCTGTCCAGGTCACCTCCTCAGAGGTCTGAGTGAGCTTCCCGGATCACCTTCCTATCACTTTCTGTTTTGTAATCTTCATAGAAATGTCTCAAGTTTTATTATGCATTTCTTTTTGTTTGCTTATTTTAAAGACTCTTCCCAGAGACTCCCAGCCCACCTGAGAGGACTTACAGCTCCCTGAGAGCAAAGCCCGTGTTTTGTTATCTCCACTCTGCTTGGCCCACAGAGCTCCTCTCCTCCCCCTCTTAGCCCAGGTTCCCTTCCTAATGCCCTAATAATAGGGCGTCAGAGCCCCTTTCACACTTGTTGTCATTTACAGTTCATATAAACATTCATTCACATTTTTTCATTTGGGTTTTGATCCACGGTGACATAAACTGAATGAATATTAATATTCACGTTACAAAAGAGAAAATTGGGTTTCAGAGAGCATAAGAGGTCAAGGTCATATAGCAAACCAGGGCAGACCTGGTACTTGACTGAGGTCCAGGTCTTTAACACGGAAAGCCTAACTCTCCTGATCTCAGCACTCACATACCTCACGTAATTGTCATCATCAGCTTGTGACAGCTGCACTCCACCTCCATGGATGGTGGAGGGAAAGGATGTAATGGTATGTGAGGGGTAAGTGAGTCATAAGGAAGAGCTTCCAAAGCACTGTGTAGACATGGGCCAGGAGCACCATGCGTATCCTATGGAATTGGCAGTGGTAACATGGAACATGGAGACTGGATATTATTTAATTTGGGGGTAGTTGTGAAGGCAGCGTAGAATATTAGGGCATGGGCTTTGGACGTAGACTTCAATGTGATCCCTGCCCTATTACCAGTGGGAAGTTGGTAAGTTGCTTAATGTCTTTCAGAGGCTCAGTTTCCTTATCACTAAAGTGGGCATAATAACATGTAAAGAGGCTATGTAAGAATTAAATTACATTAGTGCATACCATACCCAGTGTATGGTCTAGCCTATAATATGTTATGAATATGTTACTATTATTGCTAGTCAGAGAAGGTAGAGGATGGAAGATTCTAACTGAACCATGGACTCTGACCAAGTGATTTTTCTTCCCAGAAGAGCTAAGTCCTGTATCTCCAGTATGGAAGTGGAGAACCAGACCCAGGTCACCAAGTTCATTCTGGTGGGGTTCCCTGGGAACTGGGGCATGCGGGTAGCAGTGTTCCTGGTGTTCCTCATGGCCTATATTCTGACAGTGGCCGAAAATGTGGTCATCATCCTGCTGGTGCAGCAGAACCGGCCACTGCACAAGCCTATGTACTTCTTCCTGGCCAACCTGTCTTTCTTGGAGACCTGGTACATCTCTGTGACTGTGCCTAAGTTGCTATTTAGTTTTTGGTCTGTGAGCAACAGTATCTCCTTCACTCACTGCATGATACAACTTTACTTCTTCATTGCTCTCATGTGCACAGAATGTGTGCTCCTGGCTGCCATGGCCTATGACCGTTACGTGGCCATCTGCCGTCCACTCCACTACCCCACCATTATGAGCCACGGGCTTTGCTTCCGCTTGGCTCTTGGTTCCTGGGCCATTGGCTTTGGCATCTCCTTGGCTAAGATCTACTTCATCTCTCGCCTCAGCTTCTGTGGCCCCAACGTCATCAATCACTTCTTCTGTGACATCTCTCCAGTACTTAACCTCTCCTGCACAGACATGTCTGTAGCTGAGCTGGTGGACTTCGTCCTGGCGCTAGTCATCTTTCTCTTCCCCCTCTCTATCACTGTCCTGTCCTATGGATGCATCCTGGCCACCGTTCTGTGCATGCCCACCGGAAAGCAGAAAGCATTCTCTACTTGTGCCTCCCACCTCGTGGTGGTCACCATCTTTTACTCAGCCACGATTTTCATGTATGCCAGGCCCCGAGCCATCCATGCCTTCAACATGAACAAGGTGATTTCCATCTTCTATGCCATTGTCACCCCTGCTCTCAACCCTTTCATTTATTGCCTAAGGAACAGAGAGGTCAAAGAGGCTCTGAAGAAACTGGCCTATTGCCAAGCTATCTGATCGGACTAGTCACTTACAAATTATTAGAAAGAAATGATTTGATTTGGTGCCTGCTCTTCCATCCTCGGTCCCTTCTCCTTTAATGCCTGCTCTCATAGGACTCATGCCAATATGACATCCCCACATCCACATCAACCACAGACTCTTGGCTGTGTTCGAAGATCTTCATCAGCACACATGGTCTGTGGTCTAAGGCCGTACATCTTATAGAGAGAATTCTCTTTGGCTGAGACCTAAAATAGAGTTTCTGACACTGTGAGTAAATCCCTAATGAAGCAAAGTGGGTGAGCAAGTTAGTAGCGTCTGAGTTAGCTTTTTTGGGGATCTAGCAAGCATTAAGGGTTGTGGGCCACAGATCTGTGATGGCTTCCTGACTGAGACAGAGGTAGCAGCGTCCTCAACAATCGCATCCCGGATGTGGTGCTGGCCATCAATCTTGGTGGCAGAGACTAGCGACTGCTCCTCTAGTCCCCCCAACACCTTCTGTAAGTAGCTGGTTCCCTGCATTATAAACATTTATGCTTCAGGTAGCTAGAGTGCTTTCTGTTATCTGTATATGAACTATACCTAAAACAATTGTAATTTGTCTTCTGACATAACTTATACTGTTGGTTTGTACCAAATTCCACATTTCCCTTCTAGATGCTACAATATGTTTGCATCCTCTAGTGGATGAGCACAAAATAAATGATAAATAAATAAATATCAGCAAAGATATTATCTGCTGAAGGAAACTTTGCCCTCATTAATCATCTTTTTTTTTTACCTCAATGTTCTCCTTCCTCTTTAATCTACTTTTACTCCCCCGGCCTTCATCTCGCAACACCTCACCTCAAATACAAGCAACTAGTCCAAATTTAGGATTTGACAGATTTCCATCCTATGCCACAGTGATTCTCAGCTCTCCTACTTGTTTATCTGACACCCTACCTATGAACACTAGACTTGCTGATCAAATGTGCCACACAGAAGTGTATAGGTGTGCCCACTCTGGGTTCACAGTTTTGCCAATGGCAAAGTACTTTAAGCTGTATTCAATATAATGTGCCAATGTCAGCAGGAATATAAATCTTCTATTAGAACAGTTGAAAATAGAATGGCTTTTAGCATTTTCAACATCTTTTACCTAAAAACAAGTAACATTTTCAGAAATGTTTTCTCTCTCTCTCTTTTCTTTCTTTCTTTCTTTCTTTCTTTCTTTTTTTTTTTTTTTTTGAAGTAAGAGGCATTAGGAAGGACTCTTTGCTGCATTTTACAAACTTGTGGAACAGAAGCTTGGGAAGTAAATAATGTACTATCACAGATAGTAGGGAGCAGAGGTCAAAAGCCCAGGTTTCCTGACTCTAAGTCCTGGGTCTGTCCTTAGCTCATGGGATCCTTCTAGAGAGAAAACATGCTTCTTCAGCAGACTAAGTGTGTAGGGGTTTGGTTAGAATCATCAACTGCTATACCTGGAGAAACTGTTAATAAAATAAAAATGGAAAAATGTGGAATATATTCCTCAGGAAAGCAAAGAAGCAAAGATAAAATGCAAGCCTACTTTACTTTAAAGAATAAACATACAAAAAGAAATGACTCTCGTAATGGAAATGATTTAACGTTTGCTCCTAGAACATATTTTGGTTTCTTCATGCAATTAAGAAGTGATTATACACATATTTCCATTTCAAACCAAACATATAAGGGAAAGTGATTATTTTCTGAGATAATTCAGATGAACCAATCACAATGTCACAGGCAATTAGGGCTATGAAATACATGCACTGAAAAACAGGAAGTAGTGAATGGGGGGATAAAAATTACCACCTGGCTGCTGACGATCTGAGTTCTAGTTCTGGATACAACTTTGTCATGTGACGTGGGACAAACCATCTAAACTCTCTGACACACTGATTCTTCATATGTAAAACAGAAATAATAGTGCCTGCTTTGCCTCCCTTCCATGATGGTTATAAGGATAAAGTGACATGATTCCAAAGACTTTGATTGTCCAAGATCTGGGCCAGTGGAAGATCTAAGCAGGCCAAAACTCGGTTACAGTTTATTGGGAAGCTCTGGGAAGTCTCTGTAGACCTCCAAAACCATCCTGTGCTGACTGAGCTCCACATCCCACAGTCTGGGAGACTCCAAATATAAGGGCTGTTTGTTTGCTTTATTATTTCTCATAAGTATCTGGGTGAGAGAGAGTGTAGAGGTAGGATTTCTTCACAAATTCTATTCAATTGTGTTTCAAAAAGCAGATGGGAATCAGTTCTGCAATCTTGAGCTCGTTGTGAGAGGAACACCCAAATGCATGAGCTAAGCAAATTAGAGGGTACAGATCAGACCAATGTAGGAATCAGCCTCAACAGAGGAAAGATGACGTACAGCAGTATAATGGATAAATGCACCCAAAAGACTGTAAAGTGAGCCATGTAAAGCAAGGCAGACATTTTGAACAAGACTGCTTGGGGGTAGGTAACCACCTTGTAGACTCTGGTAGTCAGTTTTAGCAGTTTACTTGGAGACCAAGCCTCAGGATTCATTTTTGACCAACCAACCCATAATGGAGTTCATCAAATCAATGAAAATGTATTTTTATAACAAAATATAAAAACCTGTATTTAGGAACAGATGGCAGACAATATAATCGGACATACAAAATGCATACATAATATACATAATGTAGTGGGTTGAATGGCGGCTCCCAGAAAGATTTGTCCCACCCTCAAGCTGGAATTTGTGATTACGAACTTATTTGGAAAAGGGGCCTTGGAAGTGTAATTAAGTTAAGGATCTTGGGGTGCTGGGTGGCTTAGTTGGTTAGGCATCTGCCTTCGGCTCAGGTCATGATCCCAAGGTCCTAGGATCGAGCCCCACAGCAGGCTCCCTGAGCTAAGCGGGAAGCCTGCTTCTTCCTCTGCCTGCCACTCCCCCTGCTTGTGTTCCCTCTCTCTCTTTCTCTCTCATTCTCTGTCAAATAAATAAAATCTTTTAAAGTTAAGGATCTCAAAATGAGGCCATCTTTGATTATCTGTATGGGCCCTAAATCCAATGACCAGTTTGTTGTAAGACAGAGAAGGGGAGAAGGCAGAGGTGAAGACCATACAAAGATGGATGTACCATGGACTTAAGCTTCCACAAGCCAAAGGATGCTCACAGCCACCAGAAACTGACAGAGCAAGAACTGATTGTCCCCTAGGGCTTTCAAAGGAAGTGTGGCCCTGCTGACACCTTGATTTTGCATTTCTGGCCTCCAGAATTGTAAGAAAATAAATTTGTTGTTTTAAGCCACCGAGTTTGTTGTAATTTGTGGTGGCAGCCCTAGGAAAGCAGTACTCGTACCAGTTCCGGTGTCAGTAAGCCCAATAGCGTCCTGAGGGAAACAGGGAAGAGTAATGACAAGTGCTGGTGGAGATTTGAAGCTTTCAATCTGGTGGTTACAAAAGTCCTCACTGAGAAAGTGAAGTCTGAGCAAATGAAGAGGAGAAAGTCGGTGGTCAAATATTCATCAAATGGAGGTTTAAGAGCCCCACAGCATTTGAGAGGACTGAGGCGGCTACTTCCTCTTAGCACGGGGGTGGCGAATTCAGTTAAAGGTCCGACTCTTGATTTCAGCTCAGGTCATGATCTCAGGTCTTAGGATTGAGCCCCGAGACAGGATCTGCACTCAGCAGGGAGTCTGCTTGAGGATTCTCTTGCTCTTTCTCTCTCTCTCTCTTCTCTCAAATAAATAAATAAATCTAAAAACAAAAATAAGATCAATGAGTGGTAAATATATACAGAGCGATTTTGCTCTTTTACTTTTGTTCACTGCTAGATTCTTCCAAGGTCCAGAAGTATCAATGGATTGAGCCAGTTATGACCCCGTAAGTCTCTATGTAGGGAAATGTTACACTGCACTATGAAATTTAGGTCATTTAAGATTTTTGATGTATGACAGAGTGTGCACAAAGGTTGGCTCTGGTGTATTTGATATTAAAAATTTTGAAGGCTTCAACAGCAATGCAAAGCTTCTTTCTGGATCAGACCAACTTCATCAACCTCGCCTTTTGCTGGGAAGGTTGTCATGGTAACAGTAGGACGCAGACGCGAGAGCGGGCGAACGCAACTATTACAACTCTACACAAAACGTATTAACACTTGGAGCGTTTCCCTTGTGATTCATGGCTAGCCTGGAACATTGAAAGATTCCATGTGTGCTGAGACCATGTAGTCAGTAATAATTTAATAAGAAAAAAATCTGAAGACACAGACACAAAATTTAGGAAGTGTTTAGGAGTGCATGGATTGCAAGTCTTTGTCTTTCTTCCTCCTCACCCGATCTTCCTTCTCCTTTTTCACTTACCTAATACTTTCTACTTTTTTTCCCCGCATAAAAATGCTGTATTGCTAGTTTCTAAGATAAAATAATTCCTCCAAATTAAAATGCTTCTGTGTTCCTGTCATACTCCTCTTTACAACAGTATTTCCCTCCACGGTCTGCAAAGAAGTGGTCCTTAGCTTGGTCAGAGGCTCTTGTGCTCCTGCCTCTGCTTCCAGCCTCAGCACCTGCTTCTCCAGGATCTTTCCCTGGTTTTCCCACATAGCACTTGATGTTCTCAAACTTCTTGTAGTTTCTACAATACAAATGCTATTTCAGGCACCCCATCTTTGCTCCAGCAATTTCCTGCACTTACAACATCTTCTTTCTCCAGCGTTAAGATTAATGTGTGTTTGTTTGTTTGTTTGTTTCCCTTTCTTCTAATTCAGCTTAGACATCACCTTCTCCAGGAAGATTACTAAATCGTGGCTTCCTTTCCTGCCTGAGTCACAATCAGCTGCCTCATATTCTCTTCTCTGAGCTCAAAGGAGCAGGAATCATGTCTTATTCATTTCCGTGTCCCAAGAGTCTACCACTGCACCTGGGATATAGTTGGTGCTTCTGAGAAAAATGAAAGGAAATAAGAAGTTTCCCAGGACCATGCATGGTATTTCTCTCCAACTAGTCTAAATGTCTTGAAAAGATTCCTTAAGAATCCCAAAGATTGGGACACCTGGGTGGTTTAGTCAGTTGAGCATCTGACTCTTGGTTTTGGCTCAGGTCATGATCTCATGGGTCATGATCTCATGGGTGGTGGGATTCATCCCCATGTCAGGCTCCATGCTCAGCAGGGAGTCTGCTTGAGATTCTCTCCCTCTGCCCTTCCCCCCACTTTCGCGCATTCTCTCTCTCCATCAAAAATAAATAGATCTTTAAAAAAAAAATGAATCCCAAAGATCTACACATTCTGTAGAATGTCTCAACAAAGACCAAGCTGTGAGTTATTTGCATTAGATGGTGCTGCAACCATAACATTTATTCACCCGATCTCAGAGCTTTTTAAATCCTCAGCAAACGTGTACCATGCTACTAGAACAGAAATTGGGAACTGCTGCTGTTGCCGAGTAGAAGCTGGGTTCACTGAGAGAAAAGCTGTAGTGCCTGCTTCTAAAACTCGAGATGTTCAAATTAATCCTTTTCAAATTCCTTCATAACCCACTGACTCCAAAACTGACTCCAGTTTTCTCCAGTTGTTATCCAGTTATTATCTTTGTTCTCATTTTTCTTCTCCTCCATTCCACCCTGTCCTTTGCTGTGTACCCTGCCTGATACGTTTCATCACCTTGGCCACCATTGACGTTTGAGCTGTGGTAACCCCTCCTGTGAATGTGCTGGCATATCTCTTCAGCCCTTTTCCATCCTCCTATTCTCACCAAACAGCCGCAACCCAAGCAGATGCATTTTTTTAAAAATCACTTTATTGAGGAACAATTGACATGTAAAGAGCTGTACGTAATTAATGTACACAACTCGATGAGATGGGGATAAGTATACACCTGAAAGTATACCACCATCATGGCTGTAGACATGTCCATCACCTGCTAGTTTCCTCCTACTCACCCCATTTATTATTGCTGTTATTATTAATTATTGTTATTTTTGTAACAATATAAGAACATTTAACATAAGATCGATCCTTTCAAAAACTATGTATCAATGCAGTATTGTTAGCTACGGGCACTGTGCTGTGTACTGGATGTCCAGCATTTATTTTTGTTACCTAACTGAAATTTTGTACCCTTTGACTATCACTTCCCCATGTCTCCTGTCAATCACCACTCTACTCTGTGCTTCTGTTCGTCTATTTTAGTTTCTATATACAGGTGAGATCATGCAGTCTTCCTGTGAGCACATACAACTTAAAAAAATTGCTCTGATCTTGAAACTGTGAAAAAGGCTTCAATTTTGTTTCGTTATCTGCTGAAGGAAGGTCACAGACCTTAGTTTGAAATTCAGTATCCTTCGCTCCCTGCTTCAACATGCTTTTTATTTTGTGTGACACAATAAATCGAACCCATAACCCAAAATTAATCTAAAATACCCCAGTTCCCTTGAAGACCATTGCTGATTTCTGTAGCTGAAAGTAATATCTGTACCCTCCGAATGTTCTCATTTTTTATTTTCATTTATTCATTTCTTTGTTTTAAATTTTTTGTCTCATTTTCCTTTATAAGAACATCCACGCATGGTCTGTCTTTGTGTGGCCACAAACAGCTCTCACACTGTACTCAGTAAATACTTGCTTAATAAGGAACTTGGAGTTGATTTAATAAATATTATTTCAAATAATATTTCCTCAGGGAATGTGTTAAGCTCTTTATTAGCAAATATCTGTCCAGTGTTAAAAGTGGGAAAAATCTGATTTTCTATAATTTATTTCACAAATTATAGCTATTACACTTAATAGGCTACCTGTTCTGATTATTCATTTCTCCAACTCACTTTAAAAAAAAAGGTCAGTTTTTTCCAGGGGTGTTTCTTTGGTGTTGGTACCATCTAGTGGGAAGTATGAGTAATGCTCAACAATTAAATCGGCTTTGGAGAGCTTAGTTCTGAGCCCTGCTTGAAGATCACCTGGTCTAATACTCTTTTTTTTTTTTTTTTAAATATTTTATTTATTAATTTGACAGAGATAGAGACAGCCAGTGAGAGAGGGAACACAAGCAGGGGGAGTGGGAGAGGAAGAAGCAGGCTCACAGCAGAGGAGCCTGATGTGGCTCGATCCCATAACGCCGGGATCACGCCCTGAGCTGAAGGCAGACGCTTAACCGCTGTGCCACCCAGGCGCCCCACCTGGTCTAATACTCTTAATTGTACAAATGATAAACTGAGATTTTGAAGATTTAAGCAGTTTCTCACAGTCTGCGCATGGCTGAGCATCTATTATGTGAAAAGAACTTACTTGGGATACTAAAAATCATAAAGCATGCTTCCTACCTCTCATAATTAACCACAGCAACATAAAACATTAATCTGTAAAAGGTGGCAATAAAAATATTTGAATTATTCAGTGTGAGTGAAAACTGCTTGGTAAAATATACAGACAAAAATCTCTAAGAAAAATGTGCTAAGAGCACAGTGCATTAAACAATAAAGTTTCTAGAAGAGGTGGGGTTTGTGCTGAAACCTGAAAGTTGTGTACACAAGGATTTGGACAGCAAGGGGAGCAAGGGAGGAGCATTTAGTACAATGGAAAGGATAGAACAAAGACGTATTTAGGGAGCACTGAGCATGAGAATAGAGGAGATAATAACAGAGCATTAACTGCTTTAAGTAGAATGGAGGCTGGTACAAATAAGACATAAAGAAATGCTTTGAATCAATTTGGTGCGAGAAGGTAAACAATAAACCGACAACTTGAATCACCAAATTGAGTCAATCTTGTGAATGTACTCAAAGGCAAAATCTTGGAGTTTGGAATTTAGATTCCTTTAAGTAACAGTGGTTAGATTCAAAAATTATATGTAAAGAATAAATGAAAGGGGCGCCTAGGTAGCTCAGTTGATTGAACGTCTGACTCTTGATCTCAGCTCAGATCTTGATCTCAGGGTTGTGAGTTCAAGCCCTGCATTGGGGCTTGACAGGGAACATGGGGAATCTCAAGCCCCTACTTAAAAAAAAAAAAAGTAAATTAAAAAGACAAAATCCTAAGTTATATGAAAGAGCACTTGTAACTTAGAATGAGATTCCCTACAGTATAATACATTGATCCAGAGATGTTGTATTTCAAATAACCCAAAGGAAGGTAAAAATGGTGTGCTTTAGAAAATTGTTAAATGATACACTAAGTAGCCCTGATGACAGATGCTGGTGTTAAAGACACAGGTGGAGAAATGAAATAAAATCGGGCATGAATTTACGACGACATGGATGGACCTAGAGGGTATCGTGCTAAGTGAAATACATCAGACTGAGAAAGACAAATACCATATGACTTCACTAGTAATGTGGGATGTAAAAACAAATGAACAAATAAACAAAAAGCAGAATCAGACCTTTGAATACAGAGAACAAACTGATGGTGCCAGAGGGCAAGGAGTTGGGGGATGGGCAAAGTGGGTGAACGGGAGTGGGAGGTACAGGTTTCCAGTTAGTCAATGGCATTGCAATTGTGTTGTATGGTGACAGATGGTAGCTACACTGGTAGAGAGTGTAACAGTGTGTAAATTGAATCACTATGTCGTACATCTGAAAGTAATGTAATGTTGTATGTCAACTGTACTCAAATACAAAAATTTTTAAAAATTGGGGCATGAAATTGAGTCGAAGAAGTATTATGTCTAAAATATTATAAATGACTTAAGTGTAATTAAATGAGTAAGTTAAATATCACACAAAGAAAGGAAAGATAACTAAACTGCTTTCTTTTTGCATTATTGAGATTGTTTTTTATTTTATCTTGACAATTTCCTATCTGTTCTATATTCCTCACGTTTTTACAACATACGTTCCTTTTATAGTCCGAAAAATACATGATTGCAAAATTGAATATAGCAAAATGCTGTTTGCATTTCATTTTTTAAACGTTTATGCATTTATCATGGTTTAAAATTGAAGAGTATGTGGTGAAAATGTTTCCTTTGCCTCCCCATGTCTTGGGAATGAATTTGGCTTTCTGGGAGATGTAATGGTACACAGTGATAGACATAAATCCAATTTTATTATTTTCCTCATACATTTAGTGGGTTCAGTACATTTATTGTGTAATCCATCTTTGCATCACTGATTCGAAATGCCATTCTCATCATGAACACCATCCAAAATACATTTGTTTATTTATGGTTTCTTTATTCTGATCCACTGGCACATCTCTCTAGCCATGTACCAGTAACACGTGGTTTAATGGCCGTAATTCTGTGAAGTTTGAGAATACAGAAATGTGAGTCATCCTCAACTCCTCTTTTTTTTTTAAAAATCATTTTATTTTATTTTATTTCATCATGATAAGTGTACTCCTTAATCCCCAACCCCTATTTAAAGTATCCACTCCCACCCCACCCCCACTATGGTAACCATCAGTTTGTTTTCTGTAGTTAAGATTCAGTTTCTTGGTTTGTCTCTCTCTCTTTTTTTTCTCCTCCCGTTTGCTCACTTGTTTTGTTTCTTGAATTCCACGTATGAGTGAGATGATACGGTATTTATCTTTCTCTGAGCGACTTATTTCACTTAGCCTTATACTCTAGCTCTAGCCATGTTGTCACAAATGGCAAGATCTCCTTCTTTTTATGGCTGAGTAATAATCCATTGTATATGTACACCACATCTTCTTTATCCATTCATCAGTCAGTGGACACTTGGGCTGCTTCCATAGTTTCGCCATTGTAGATAATGCTGCTGTAAACATTGGGGTGCATGTATCCTTTGAATTAGTGTCTTTGTATTTTTTGGTTAACACCCGGTAGTGTGATTACTGGATCATAGGATAGTTCTATTTTCAATTTTTTGAGGAAATGCCATAGTATTTTCCACAATGGCTGCACCAATTTGCATTTTCACCAACAGTGCATGGATGTTCCTTTTTCTCCACATCCTCGCCAACACCTGTTGTTTCTAGTGTTGTTGATTTTTAGTCATTTGAACAAGTATGAGGTGATATCTCATTGTAGTTTCGATTTGTATTTCCCTGATGATGAGTGATGTTGAGCATCTTTTCTTGTGTCTGTTGGCCATCTGGATGTCTTCTTTGGAGAAATGTCTGTTCATGTCTTCTGACCATTTTTAATTTGATTATTTGTTTTTTGGGTATTGAGTTTTATAAGTGTTTTATATATTTTGGATGCTAACCCTTTCTGGATATATCATTTGCAAATATCTTCTCCCATTCCACAGGCTTCCTTTTAGTTTTGTTGATTATTTCCTTTATTGTGCAGAAGCTTTTTATTTTGATGTACTGTTCTAATAGTTCATTTTTGCTTTTATTTTCCTTGGCTCAAGAGACATAAAAAAAAAACGTTGCTATGGCTGATGCCAGAGAGATTACTTCCTGTGTTCTCTTCTAGGATTTTTATGGTTTCAGGTCTCACATTTAGGTCTTTAATCCATTGGAGTTTATTTTTGTGTATGGTGAAAGAAAGTGGTCCAATTTCACTCTTTTGCATATGGCTGTCCAGCTTTCCCAACACCATTTGTTGAAGAGACTGTCTTTTTTCCCATTTATATTCACTCCTCCTTTGTCAAAGATTGACCATATAACCGTGGATTTATTTCTGGATTTTCTTCTATGTATCTATTTTTATACTAGCGCCATACTGTTTTAATTACTACCACTTTGTGATATAACTTGAAACCTGAAATTGTGATACCTCGTTTTGTTTTTCTTTTTCAAGATTGCTTTGGCTATTCGAGGTGTTTTGTGGTTCCATACACATTTTAGGATTGTTCTATTTCTGTAAAAAATGCTGTTGAGGGGCGCCTGGGTGGCTCAGTCGTTAAGCGTCTGCCTTCGGCTCAGGGCATGATCCCAGGACTCTGGGATTGAGCCCCGCATCAGGCTCCTCCAGTGGGAGCCTGCTTCTTCCTCTCCCAATCCCCCTGTTGTGTTCCCTCTCTCACTGGCTATCTCTCTGTCAAATAAATAAATAAAATCTTTAACGACTGCCTTCAGCTCAGGGCATGATCCCGGGGTTCCGGTATCGAGTCCCACATTGGGCTCCTCGGCTGGGAGCCTGCTTCTTCCTCTCCCACTCCCCTGCTGTGTTCCCTCTCTCGCTGGCTGTCTCTCTGTCACATAAATGAATAAAATCTTTAAAAAAATGCTGTTGATATTTTGATAGAGATTGCATTAAATGTATAGATTGCTTTGGGTAGTATAGGCATTATTACAATATTTGTTCTTATCCTTGAGTATGGAATGTATTTTCATTTCTTTGCGTCTTCTTCAATTCCTTTCATCAGTATTTTATAGTTTTCAGAGTACAGGTCTTTCACCTCTTTGGTTAAGTTTATTCTTAGATATCTTATTATTTTTGGTGCAGTTTTAAATGAGATTGTTTTCTTAGTTTCATTTTCTGCTGCTTCATTATTAGTGTGGAGGAATGCGACAGATTTCTGTACACTGATTTTGTATCCTGTGACTTTATTGAACCCATTTTTCAGTTCTTTTTTTTTTTTTTTAAGATTTTATTTATTTATTCGACAGAGATAGAGACAGCCAGTGAGAGAGGGAACACAGGCAAGGGGGAGTGGGAGAGGAAGAAGCAGGCTCATAGTGGAGAAGCCTGATGTGGGGCTCGATCCCATAACGCCGGGATCACGCCCTGAGCCGAAGGCAGACGCTTTAACCGCTGTGCCACCCAGGCGCCCCCATTTTTCAGTTCTAACAGGTTTTGGTGGGGTCTTTAGGGTTTTCTATAGGTAGTATCATGTCATCTCCAAATAGTGAAAGTTTTACTTCCTTACAAATTTGGATGCCTTTTTTCCCCCCTCTGTTGTTGAATTGCTGTGGCTAGGACTTCTAGTACTATATAGAATAAAAGTGACAATAAAAAGGCATCCTTCTCTTGTCCCTGACCTTAGGGGAAAAGCTCTCAGTTTTTCAGCATTGAATATGATGCCGTCTGTGCGTTTTTCATATATGGCCTTTATTATGTTGCGGTATATTCCCTCTCAACCTACTTTATTGAGCATTTTTATCATGAGAGGATGTTGTACTTTGTCAAATGCTTTTTCTTCATCTGTTGAAATGATCATATGAATTTTATCCTTTCTCTTATTGATGTGATGTATCATGTTGTTTTATGAATATTGAACCACTCTTACATTGGGGAATGCATCCCACTTGATCACGGTGAATGATTTTTTTTAATGTATTGTTGGATTCAATTTGCTAATATTTTATGGAGGATTTTTGTGTCTATGTCATCAGAGGTATCGGCCTATAGTTCTCTCTCTCTCTCTCTCTCTCTCTCTCTCGTGGAGTCTTTATCTGGTGTTGGCATGAGGCTGACACTGGCCCTCATAACTGTTCTTTTATAGAATTTTTCTGGTGATTCATGCTTTTTGCTTTTCCATATGATTTTAGCATCACCCTATCCAGTTAGAAAATAAATCCTATTGCTGCTCGGGGATTGCACTATATTTATCGACTTGCTTAGGGTAATTGGTGAATTCCTTATGCTCAGTTTTCCTATTCAAGAATGTTGTTAAGTTCTTCCATTTGATTAAGTTTGCTGCACCAAAAGGGCTTTAAAGGTTTTTTTCACAGAGTGTTTATACATTGTGTTAAATTTTTAAGATACTATGGAATTTCAATGTTCCTATTTTATTAGTATTTTCTATTTTTTGAATTGTTTAGAAAATACCTCTATTAGTTCTACTTTTTAAAATTATTTTCTTTGAGGCTTGATATATGCCCCCCCGTTTTTTTGAGAATGTCTATTGGCATTTGAGAATGCCAAATCCTAACCATTAGACCACCATGGAGGATCTGTCTGTCGGCATTTGAGAGAAGGTTAATTTTTTCAGAATTCAGAATCTGTGAAATGTTAATGAGATCTACTTTATTAATTATGCAATTTTTAGTCATGTATATCTTAAATTTTTCAATGATCTGGTATGAACTGAGAAAGATGAATTAATGTCTCCCACTGCTTCTGTTTTCCTTGTTTCTGTTCCTTGTTTCTCCTTATATAGCCTGTAGTTTTTGCTTTATGATGGTTGACCTTATTTCGTTCGAAGTTACATAGTTATAACTATTTTATCTTCTGTGTTAATGACAGTATTTAGTGTTATTAGTGCTTCTTTTTGGTTTGAATTAAATCTTGTCTGATATTAACATTGCTGTACTTTTGTCTGTGTTTGCTGTTTGCCATTACCTACACTTTTTCCCCCTAAATATTCCGAATCCCTTTGCTTTAACTGAGTTTCTTGTGAACAGCACAGAATTGAGCTTTTTTTTTTTTAATTCAGTCTCTAAGCTCTTTTAATATGTCGGTTTAAGTCTATTTGTATTTATTGTTATAGTTAAAATGGTCTGGATTCTATCAGCTAATTTTATGTTAAGCCTGGTGTATTTATAACTTCATAGAACTCTGTTGTATATTTTTGTGTACTTTTCTATTTAAAATTAGGAGAATTGTGGTTTCATTCTGGAGGCTATGTTTGATATCTATAATTTTCTATAACGTTCTTAATCTTTTACTTCTTTGTATTGAATTTAATATACTGCCATAAGTAAGTGATTACCTGGTATGGGCAATAATGAAATTTGTCTATGTTCTCTTTATCCTACCTCCTTGCTCTCTCCTCACCACCTGGTTTTACTTAATCATATTATCATTCTTGGTAATTACGCTCATCAATTAAATGTACTTATATCTCTTTCATTTGATTTGTCAGATTTAAGTAAAACACTTTGTTGCCAGATATTAAAGATGAGGAAGTCAACATTACACAATCTACTGTCTTTTTTCCCTCTCAACTTTTGTTATTTATAATATGTTCCTTCAGGGCATGTTTTAGGCCTTTGAATTCTTCTCTACCACCTTAATCCCCATATTTATATTCATCATAGACCCACAATGAAAAAAGATTCAATGCTCATTGCCACTTCTTTTGCCATGGATTTTCTAGGACTGATAGTCTTTAAATTCCTTCTATTTCTACAGTATTTGTGCCTTTGTATTTGTACAACCATTTGGCTGGGTATAAAATTTGGATGATACTTTCTTTCCTGGAGGACTCTGTATGAGTGACTTCACACACTTTAGCATTGAATATTGCTATGGAAATGTATAAGTCCAGAGTGATTCTTTTTACTTTTAAAAAAGCTTTAAATAGCTTTTTTTTTTTGTCTTAGCTAACCACATGATCCTTTATCTTTTAAATCTAGTAACATGACTAGAATATTTCCTTATATGACCACTTTGTATCAGTTTCTCAGGGACACGGTTTGCCTTTTCAATCTCTAGATTCATGTCTTTCTACTTTGGGAAATTTTTTAGATTATATATCAAAAATGTGTGTTTTATTATTTAGATTTTCTAGAAAATGAATGTGTTAGGCCTCCTATGCCTATCGTTGATACCTATCATTTTACTAATGCATTTTAATTCTGTATTTCAATTTGATTATGTTTGCTTTGATTATTTATATGCTGTTTTTCTTAATGTGCTTCCAGCTGTGTCCCTATTCTCTTTTCCCCCTTCTAATCTCAAATTCATTTCTGGAGCATTTTTCATACTCCAGCTTTGTTTTTTCATGATTTTTTTCTTTCTACTACATTAACATACCATTCCTAAATTCTGGATTCTTTGAAAAGTCTTAAGTCTCTGCAAAGTCTTCTTGCTTTGTAAAGAAAATTAATTTTTAAAAAAAAAATTATTGAGAAATGTTTGGTTACCACTGTCACCTGTTACGTGGGAAAATTCCTTTTGAGTGTTCTCTACCAGCCATTATGTTTCTAGTTTCTTTCCATTTTTCTTGCAGGATATTTTCAAGGATACAGTTTATTCTCATTATTTGCAGATTCCGTGAGTTTGTCTACTTGCTTAAATTTATTTTGTACCTCCTAATCAGCACATGGGATGCTTTCATGGTCATTCATGAGTATGTGCAGGACAGGAAAAACGGCAAGTCTCCCAATATGCATGTTTCCAGCTGAGGCAGAACAAACCGATATTCTGTCTTCTTGTTTCAGCTCTCATGTTGTAAACTAATGTCCTTTTCATAGTCTAGTTGATGCCACATTTTTCCATTTTGGTGTTTTTTTTTGTTGATAACTGCTGTTTCAAATGGTCCCTGAGTGTAGTGTAGTACTGAAGTACTGTCTAGGGTTTCAAAACACAAAGAGATTGTGATGGGCTTTATGGAGAAAATAACCATAAGTCTGGTTGATGAAGGCTAGATAACCTTCTTTAGGCATGATTTATGGTGCTGTTGGCCATGAGTCCAATCTTAATGCATCAACGGTACAATACATCCTGAAAAGGAAGAGGAAATATGCCATCTGTACATGAGAGCTCTCCAGAAAGTCCTAACGTAACCACTATACTGCATGATAAAGCTATGGGAGAGATAGAAAAGTGGCTAAATTTGTGCATTCATGAGACGACAACTGATTTTTAAAAAGTATAATGGACGGCATTATTGTGAGGCTGGCAGCCAAATAAATTTATGATCATGTTACGCCAAATAAGGAAAATGTTAAAGACTTCTTTACCCTTCTCAGCTAGGCTGGATGGCTGACATTTTAGTAAAGGCAATGTAGCTTGGGAAATGTTAAACTTGCAGGCAAGACATCCTGCAGATAAGATGGCCGCAGAAGAATTTTAAAAATACTTGCTAAGTGTTATACAAGAAGAGGGTTATGTGTAAGAACAGATTTTTCAATGCCGATGAGATGGGCTTGTTTTGCAAGGATGTTGGTAAAGTACCCCATATAATGCAAATGGCGTTTTGGTTAATGAAAATGTTGTGACCAAAGATTTGCAAGAACCTAGCTCTGTATTTTCCCTAGGAGCAATAGTTTAGTATTTGTTAATTCAGTGCTCAAAGCAACTTTGTAGAACATAGCTACCACAAATAACAAGAATCAGCTGTACTATTCTGTTCTCTTTGACTATCTTTGAAGCAGATGACTTTTCTTAGACAAGCAAAGGAAGAGGCAAACCCAGTAGGAAATTTCCTTATGAACCAGAGTAATAGAGTTAATTTCTGTTATTTGCGGTAGTTATGCTCTATAAAGTTGCTGTGAAGACTGAATTAACAGATACTGAACCATTGCTCCTATGGGAAAAACAGAGTTAAGTGTTTTCTGGACTTGCTTTAAAATGGTTTTTCTTTTCTATTTTTTTTTTTTTTTTAGTTTTATAGCAGTTTTAGGTTCACAGCAAAGTTGAGCAGAAGCTACAGAGATTTCCCATATACTCCCTGCCTCAACAAATGCATTATCCCTCATTATCAAATTCCCCAGCAGAGTGATATAGTTGTTATAACCGATGAGCCCACACTGACATATCATAATCATCCAAAGTCCACAGTTTATATTAGGGTAGCTGTTGGTGTTGTACATTCTGTGGGTTTGGACAAATTCATGATGACTTGCACCCACTATTATGGTATCATACAGAGTATTTTCACTGCCTTGAAAATCCTCTTTGCTCCACCTATTCATCCCTCCCTGCTCAACCTCTGGCAACCACTGATCTTTTCACTGTCTCCACAGTTTTGCCGTTTCCAGAATGTCATATAGTTGGAACCATACCATATATAGCATTTTCAGATTGTCTCCCTTCATTTAGTAATACACATTTAAGGTTTTTCCATGGCTTGATACCTTGGTTTTTTTTAGCGCTGAATAATATCCCACTGTCTAGATATAATACCACCATTTATTTACCCATGCACCTACTGAGGGACATCTTGGTTGCTTTTAAATTTGTGCAATTATGAATAAAGCTGCTGTAAATATCCATATGCAGATTTTTTGCATGACGTAGGTTTTCAGCCAAGTCTGGTAAATACCAAGGAGCATGATTGCTTGATAGTATGATATGAATATGCTTGTTTTGTAAGAAAACATAAAACTGTCTTCTAAGACGGCCACATCATTTTGCATTCTTACCAGCAATGGATGGGAGTTCCTGTTGCTTCACATCCTTACCTGTATTTGTGTTGTCAGTGTTCTGGTTTTTGGCCATTCTAATAGGCACATAGTGATATCTCACTGTTATTTTAATTTACGTTTCCCCGATGACATATGCTGTGGAACCTCTTTTCATAAGCTTACTTGCCATCTATGTATCTTCTTGGGTGAGATGTCTGTTGAAATTTTTGGCCCATTTTTTAATTTCATTGTTTGTTTTCTGATGTTTGAGTTTTAAGAGTTCTTTGTATGTTTTGGATAAGAGTTCTTTATCAGGGGTGTCTTTTGCAAATTATTTTCTTCAAGTCTGTGGCTTGTTTTCTAATTCTCTTGATATTGTCTTTTGCAGAGAGAAACTTTTTAATTTTAATGAAGTCCAGCCTATCAATTATTTCTTTCATGCATCATGTTTTTGGTGTTGTATCTAAAAGGTAAAGGAAACTCATATGATCATCTTAATAGTTGCAGAAGGAAGTTTTTAAGATCCATTTATTTATGGAGTGCTTGGGTGCTCAGTTCTTTAAATGTCTGCCTTTGGCTCAGGTCATGACCTGGGGAGTCCCATGATCGAGCCCTGCATTAGTCTCCTTGTCCAGCAGTGAGTCAGTTTTTCCCTCTGTCCCTCCCCTTACTCAAGTGCTTCCTCTCTCTCTTTCTTTCTCTCAAATAAATAAATAAAATCTTTTTTAAAAAAAAGATCCACTTATTTAGGAATAGATAGGAAATTTTCAACCTGATCATGGGTAACTACAAAATACCTACAACTAACATAATGGTGAAAGACTGAATGATTTTGCTGAGCAACGAGAGTAAGGCAAAAATGACTACTCTCACCACTTTCACTCAGTTTTGTACTGAAGGTTCTAGGATGTGCGATGAGGCAGTAAAAGAAAAAATGCGTATAGATTGGAAATGAAGAAAAATGTCATTATCCTCAGATAGCATAAGTGTGTGTGTGTGTGTGTGTCTGTCTGTCTGTGTGTCTGTGTATGTGTGTGTATGCAGAAGGAAGGACTACAAAAAAAGCTACTGGGACTAACACATTACTTCAGGAAGGTCACAGGACACTACTAGGTCAATATACAAAATCAATTATATTTCTAAATACTAACAATAAAATCTGAACTTGAAAACTGAAACGATTTACAGTAGTAACACAGCTATGAAACACTGGAGGATAAATCTGACAAAAAATGTACAAGACCTCTATTCTGAAAACTATGAAATATTTTTGAGATTGCTTAAAGAAAACCTTAAAAAATGGAGATTGATATGCTCCTGTAAGAGAAGATTCAACATTGTTAAAATGCTAATTGATTTTTTACAGAATTGATGTATTGAGATTCTGGGTCCCCATGTGATGGTGTTAGGAGGTGGGGCCTTTGGGAGGTGGTCAGGTCATGAAGGTGGAGCCTCGTGATTGGAATTGGTGGTGTTATAAAAGCGGCTCCATAGTGATCCCTGGTCCCTTCCAGAATGTGAGGACACTGCTAGAAGGTACCTGTCTCTGAACCAGAAAGTGGGCCTCAGTCCATGCTGAATTTGCTGGGACCATAACCTTGGACTTGCTAGCCTTTAGAACTGTGGGAAATAAATATTTGTTGTGTATGAGCCACCCAGTCTATGGTATTTTATTACAGCAGCCCGAACAGACTATGACAAATGTATACCTCAATATTAAAACTGGAAGTCCCCCTTTTTACTTCTGAGATTTGGGGATTAAAAAAAATCTAAGATCTAAGGTGACATCTAAAACATGTAAGATTTTAATTGATGTGAAATTCACTAGTAACTTATTAAAATAATTTTAGTGGTATTTTAGTGAAAAGTTGGGTTTTAGGGTACATCAAAGGAAGGAGAGCAAGGATAGAATAGTTCTTCCACAGTTCTGGCAATGCAGGAAAGGACAGGCCAGGAGCTGGTGAGACAGGTTTGCTTGTTTGTGCTCTTTGGGAAGAATGGCATCAAGAGCCAATAGAGAGGAAATGTGGAAAATGGAAATCGTCCATTTCTTGAGAAAAAGAAAGGGATGGGATCAAGGGCACCTGTGTAGAAAATGGGCTTTCGTATGAAGGGAACACTTTCTCTGTTGGTTAGAAAGAAGGAGGAAAGCATAGGTGTGGATCCAGGGACACTTGAATGTTTTGTGTTGGGAAGTGGAAGGGCATCCATGTGATGACTTCTGTTTTGCTCTGTGAAAAGGAAGTAAAATCATCTGTCATGTGTGACATGGAATGTTGGTGAGTTGGGTGGGTGGTCCGAAGTTTGAATAGAGTGAAAAATGTTTAAAATATCAGCGTGGAGAATGATAGAAAAGATTGCTGGTCAGGGTTGATGGCCCAGATGAGGTTGGTTTTTATGGATTTTATTGCAAACCACTTCTCCAGCAATGTCATTTTTTCCCCCAGAGGTGCTCAGCCTGAGTGTCATGGGAAAGACGGTAAGACGGTGAGTTTGATCCAAGGGTGGTGTATTTTCCTGGCAGTTTCAGTGAAATGGCAATGGAACTGAGCTCATTTATTGAAAATAATCTTCACTGATGGAACATGGAGTCTAAGCAGAGTAAGAAAAGAAGTGAAAACTAAGAGAAGAAAATGTAGGACGGGGGGAGCCAAGAGGTTCCTATGAGGTCAAAGAACCAGTACAAGTAGACTTAAATGAATGGAATGCTGAGGAGTAGCTTTAATATTCAGAGGTTATGGGTGGCCACAGGGCTCAGGGTGCCAACCCTAAAAATAAAATAGCCAGTTGTTTTATTAGCAAAATGAATTTATTTGGGAATAGCAGAGGAATTGCAACTGGGGACAAGCAAACTATGGAAGGTCAGCTTTTATTAGGCTTTGGGGGAAATTGGGGAGGGTTGTTTTGCACAGAAGTTCATTGGAGAAGAACAAGAATTCGAGGTGACAGTTTCTCATTGGCTGTAGGAGGTGGTTAGTGCCTTGTTGTTGGGGCAGGAGGGATCTTCCTTCTTTTCCTTAAAGGCAGGAGATAAAGTTCCTATGTGAAAAGTGCCCACCCCGAGTGGTATCTGTGTGAGCACCCCCTCCAGGGATCCCCACTTCATTTTCGGTGAGGTTTCCTTTCTTCATTTCACAGGGTATGAGGATGGCAGCCAGAGAGGAAACAAGGGTAATTAAGTGACCCATACCGTGCTGCTGCTTTTTCTTTTCTATTTTCATCACATTGGTCTGACTCTAAAATACCAGCTTGCCAAAATTATTAAGTTTTAGCTTAAGTGACTGAATTGAAATTAGCTGAAGCTGAATGATCTGAGTTTGAAAGGAGAGACTGGCAAGTGAGGGCAGAGAAGGAGGGGAGGTTGGTGTGAGGGCGCCAAGCAGGCTGGCTGGGAAGGGTGTGCTCATCGGTCGGACTGCCCCTTCAGGGTAGGTTTTCTTTGTTTGCATATTAGTTTGATTATTTTTCATCAATAAGACACCGTGTTCTAAAACCTGAAGTCAAATGTGACTAGGGATGACCCTGATAGCTGATGGCTGCCTGGGTACCAAGTAACTGGTCTGTGTTGGGTAACTTAAAAGAGTAAGAGAAAGAAAATGTACATGAACAGATTTTTTGGTAAGCTTTTACCTATCAAAAATAAATCAGCATAGGTAATGAGAGAAGGAAAGTGGGTCAACGTTGGACTCTCATGTAGTATTCTATATGGTATGGTTTTCCTGGTCTTGTTTTTGTGTTACATTTGTTTGCCAATTCAGTTGATGTGTCATTTGATTCATTTTTTGCTACTTTTCTTACTGTGAAATTTTTATAATTATAGAATTTTGGAAAGAATAATTTAACGAACATCCATGACTCCTCTTTTATTTACTAACTGCTAATAGTATTTTGAAATATTTTCTGTCAGTCTGTCTACCTACCTACCCAACTACCTACCTACCTACCTGCCCACCTACATTGCTTTCTATTGGTCGCTAGCTAGCTAGCTAGAGATATACAGATAGATATATATGAGTAGTGATTTTTACTTGTTCCTCAGCAGACATATGACAATGTCTGGAGATATTTTTGATTATTATGATTAAGGAGGGGAGGTGCTATAGGTGACTAGTGGGTAAGGACCAGGGTGCTATTAACATCCTACAATGTATAGGATTTGGCCACAACAAAGAATTAGTTTCCTGTCTAAGTGTCAATAATGCTGAGGTTAAGGAGGGAGATATGTAATATAATATAATTTTTGTTAATGTAGTTTATTCTAGCATATATTATAAGATACGATATATACAAATTAAATATATGTGATTTGCAAATGTATGTTTTTGCCAAATCATTAAAAAGTATGTTTTAGACAGTCTGAGTGAGCTTTAGTAAAATATATGTACACGGACAGCCATTCACTCCTGAGTAATTTAGCATGAATCTCCTAAAAACAAATATTAAACATGATACCATTATCACCCTCACAAAATTTAGCACTGATACAATACTATTATACACTAATGGCTCTTTGTTTTTTCTTGTTTTTTTTTTTCAACTGGAGATCCAATAAAGATCATGCATTGCATTTACTTTCTTATTTCTTCAGCCTATTTAATCTCAAAGTGACCCCTCTCCCTATGTCTTTCATGTCATTGATATTTCTAAAGAGTCCAGGTAGTTGTAGAATGTCCTGAAATTTGGATTCATATCTAGATCCAGATAAAACTTTTTGGGGACGAATTCTACATAGATGGTGTTGATTCTTCCCAGTGTGTTATATCATGAGGCACATGATGTCAGTCTGTCCCATTATTGATAATGTTAAGTTTGGTGATCTGGTTAGGTGATTTCCACCAGATTTCTCTATTGTAAATGGACATTTTCTTCCATTGAAATTAACTAGTATTCTGCATCATGAATCTTGGAGACTATGTAAGGATTCTGTTTCCTAAAAATATTTTCAACCACTTATTTTAGAATTCATTTACTGCCTGAATCAATTTTTAAGTTGGCTGCAAAATAGTGATTTTCTAATTTTGTCATTACTTTTTACAATTATTAGTTGATGATCTTTTCTAAAGAAGAACTTTCCCGTCTTCTTATCACTATTAAATCCTGTATTTTTTATTACTGTTAGAGATGTTAATTATTCCTGTAAATAAGATTTGTAAATCCAATATGTGTAGGATTTCCTTGAGGTTTCTGATGTAATGGAGTCTAAAACCATGGCCAGTTCTGATGAACATACAAATCAAATTGTGCGTGGACATCTTCCCTCTGCCCCTTCCATATCCATGCTTCGCCTTTCTCTGTTGTGCTCTGTGCCTGGTAAAACTGCTCTGTGTGTACTACACCATAGGGCTTTACTGCCCTCTGTCTTAGTGGGTTTGGCTCATTGGAAATAAAGATAAGAGACTAGAGAAAGGGAGGAGAATGAGGTCTAGTATTTATTCATTTCCTGCAGTGTTGGCATGGACCGGTCCAACTGACTTAAGATTCCAGCTTCTATCAGCCACCCTTTCTACACTTCCCCTTTGTCTCCAGGTTCTAGTGACAGCAATCTCCTCTTCCCCGTTAGGCCTAGAGTTTGTAAAGAAGTTTTATTACCAGCCCAAGATCCTGCATTATCCTGGGATCTTGTACTTCGCCTTCTGGTTCCCACACCCAATACGTAGCTTTGTAAGTAGTTCCTTCATTAAACTTTCTTCAAATTACTGAATTTAAGTAAGCCATTTGTTTCTGGCTGCGACCCAAGGTGGTACACACATATATGTTTCCTTCCTTTCCGCTCTCTCCTTCCAGGGATCAGTCCTGACTTAAATGGCTCTCCAAATCTTCACTAGATTTCTCCTCATTTTCTTTCATGGTGTTTCCCCAGTAAATACCACACACATCGAATCATGTCATGACGTCAGCTTTTGGAGGACCCAGACAAACATTGTAACTTGTTAACCCCAAGCATTCCTCCATGCCTTGGGCCTTAGTTAGGTCTTACAGAAGAACTGAGAGGGTTGAATAATTTGGCATCAGTTTGGTATCTATCTATTGAGAAAAATTCAATTGTATTACTGGACTAGCAAAGGTTTCCTAATGGACTATGTGGCTAGGAGATGGTGGAATTAGATCTGGTGTTAACAGCAACTGGGACAGACGTGCTAGCAGCAGGAAATGTTAAATTGGAATAAAGTTACTTTGAGGAAATTCTAGCTTATATCCTTTATCATCATCTTTGTGTTTTTGCCATTGCCAAGGAAAAAATATACAGGGTGGTTGTTTGGCTGAACTGGGGACTGAGAGTAGGTGTAGGGAGAATATGCTTGAGTTCATGCTAGTCTCTCTCATCAGAAAAATGGAAAAGGCTTTGGGATCAGTTTTAAGTTTTGGATCTGTCACTTATATGACCTTGGATGAGTTATTTAACTTGACTGAAATTGCTTCTTCTTTTTTAAATAGGAAAGCAATAAATATTCACTTATAAAAATTATTTTGATGATTGCAATAATTCATATAAGGATCTTATTACTGTGCCTGGAATAATTGGCAGTTATTTGGTTGATTATTTTATTTAAATGTGTGAATAGGAAAAAGAGCTCAATCCATTGATAAGATGTTTGGAACTCTGTTCTCCAAGTAGTGTGTCTCCACATTCCTCTTAACCTTAACTCTGAAGTCCCACAGTGTAGCAATCAGGACATTTTCCCAAAAGACATTGTGCCCCATGGTCTCTTGAGCAGTTGCCTGCAGAGAACACTGCTCTGTAATTAATAGAGGCAAGGCTTAATGAACTCCACAAGGAGATTTTTCCTGACACTCGCTTTTTAGATCCTGAAATAGTTTCTATTCCTTCGAGATCAATTAAAAAGTTTTTTTTTCATCTTTGCCAAGATACCTGAGGCAACTTTCCAGCTGTGTCTTTTTAATGAGTTTTCTAAATGGCTCCGTGAGGTTCTTTAGTGAACTAACTGGAGTTGTAAGAGCTCTCTGGGAACAAGAACAAGAAAACTTCCGAGAAGCCCTGAAGGTGATTTCCCTGGGCAGGCTCAGAGGTGCGTGTACATTTCAATTTAAAAACTTTCTAGATGTTTCATAGCCTCTCGGGGGCAGGGGGGAAGAAGCAAGGGAAAATATGCCAGAAGGCTTTAATAAGTCCCTAATAGGTGAGGCTCTTCCACTTAGGTTCATATCTGAGTGAAACCTTTGAGCTTCACAGCTTTGTCCTGTTGGCTAACAACTGAAGAAGCCAGAATGGTCAGTGTTCTGGCTTCTTCAGTGAGGAACATAAATATGCTCTCACCAACACTATTTCCAGACTCAGGCTACCTCAGGTCTTTAATTAACCTGGTGGATGTGTCAGGTGACTTCCTCATCCCTAGGAAAGCAGTACACAATGAATGTATATATATTCTTATATGTACACAAACTAGGTTGGACATTCATTTGAACTAGCTAATCAGTTCATGATGAAAAACATTTAATTCAAACCCTTGTAGAAATAAGTTTGGGTCCATGAAGCCAAGTAATGAAATAGACCGATATTTATTGCCAAAGTGACCAATTTTGAGTTGTTTGATCTTGCATTTACATTGGTTTTTATACTTACCATCTATCAAACATACCAATGGATCAGGGTTGGGATTAAGGTAAATGCAAGAAGAACCCAGGATGGATCCAATTCATTATAGACAATTCAGGCAGGAAGATACTGATGGGTATCTCTGCTGGAATTTAATAATCTTCACATCATATTCAAAGGTAAACAATTCCCCCATTTATTAAATAACTCTTGAAAAAAAATAAGCCAGCAGTCTACTAATAATCAAAGATTTTCCTGAATATGCTGGGGCAATTTTCTTGGTAAAAAATCAGATAAATTCAATTCATTTTAGAGAGAATTCTTAGAGTGAAGAATTACTGACAGAAATAGATGACTTTAAGTGATAATAAATGGCCTCTTAGAACAAGGAAGATTTATCATACGTATTTATCTCATCTTCCCAGATACCACTGAAATGGATAGAGCACAATGTGTAATGCACTGGAGCAAGTAGAATGGCAGAGGAGACGTAAGTGAATAAGAGGAATTGCAGCATTTTGAAAAATATAGATAGAAAGCAGAGGGAGGAGTGATAACTAATTTATCAGACAAGAAGCTACCAACTAATGAGCATGCAGAAGGGAAAACCAATAAGAGGTGAGACACATTACCTCCAAGAGCCCCTGACAGGCTGCAGTCTTGACTATATTAGCAAGAGTGGAGCCTGGGGTACACAAAGGGGAGAAAACAGGGGAACAAGATGAAAGTCTGTTATTACAGTGGTTGGATCTTCTGATTCTGCACCATTGCACACAGCTAGGTATCAACTCATCCTGGGCAGAGGCTAGAAACTCATTTTATGGAGAAATCGAGGATAAGAAGCCCAAAATTTTGGGATCCCAGATAATGCAGAAGCCAGTGAGCCTTAGGTTTGAAGACAGAGGAATTAAGTGAAAGTCTGAGCACTGAAGAATGAGAGTGTGTGCCCAATTACTCTGCCTATACCCCAGTCTCTCACACTCAGCTGCATTCTACCCCTCCTGCTTACAAGTAGACACAAGACTGAAGACCTCTTGGATAAACCAAACAGTCCAGAAGACATTCATATTTGAGAGAATCTCAACAAAATGGATAGCTGGACCATCCTATCACCTTATATAAAACTCCACATATGAAGTTTTCAATGAAAGACAAATACAGAAAGAAAAGAAGAAATCAGTGTAAACAAAGATGATGATAAAGAGAAGATAATAAAGTTATAAAATGCAATGATTAGATATTCCCATCTTTCCCACTTTCTTTTCCTAGAAAAAGAAATCAACAGTTGGCCAGTTGCATGGTGTGGGTGGGATGATCATGCGGGAATTTGTGCATATGTGCTGGAGGTGCTCCAGGATGCCGAGTATGGAGGTAGCATGGTTGGGAGATTGGATGCGTTGAACAAATAAGCAAACACTTCGAGGACTTTCTCACAATTTGAAAAGGTATCCACAACTCTGGCATGGAGATAGGCTAGAAGCACCCAGAAGAGTAGGATTGGAATTGGAGCAAGCAGTATGAAATCATTTTGTGTTTTAGACAACTTTATTGAGGAATAGTTTACACACAATTAAGTGTATCTATTTTAAGAGCCAAGTCCAATGAGTTATGACAAATCAGCACAATCAAGAAATAGATCATTTCCATCCCTCAAAAATTCTCCTGGTGTCCCTTTACAGAGGATTTATGCCCCTTACCCTCTGCCCTAAGCAACCACTGATATACCACTATAGATTTCTGTCACTATAGATTAGTTTTGCCTGTTCCACAACTTCATCTGAATGCAATCATACAGAATATGTTCTTTTCTGTCTAGCTTCTTTCATTTAACATGATTTTGTGATTCACCCATGTTAATGCATGTATCAGCAGTTCATTTATTTTTATTGGTGAATGGTATTCCACTGTATGGATATGCCATGATTTTTTTAATCCAGTCAACTGCTGGTTGGCATTTGGGTTGTTTTGCTTTTTTTTTTTTTTTTTTAAGAAATAGCTCTGAACAGTTGTACACATGTCTTTGAACATATGTTTTCATTCTCTTTGGAAAATACCTGAAAGTATTTACTTACTTTACCACATAGAAGTGTATGTGTTAGTTGATATGGCACTGAAAAATTGTTGTTCTATTTTACATTCACCCCAGCAATATATGAGAATTCCACTTGATCAACATCTCCACAGTAGAGTTTTTAATCCTTAACCATTTTAGTGGGTGTATTGTGATATCTCCTTGTTTTAATATATATCTCCCTGATGGCTAATGATGTTGAACATTTTCTAATGTGCTTATCGATCCTTTGTATATCTTCCTTAGCAAAGTATCGGTACAAACCATTTGCTCATTTATTATTTGGGTCATTTGTCTCCTTATTAAATTTAAGAGGTCTTTATACATTCTTGACAGAAGTCCTTTGTCAGAAATATGCATTGTGAATATTTTATTTAATAAGGTAGTTTGTTTTTTTTCATTCTCTTAATGATGCCTTTCAAAGAACAGAAGTTTTTAATTTTGATGAAGTATATGTTATCATGTTTTAGTGAAATCATGTTTAAAAAATATGTACATAAATACAGAAATAGTTATAGATGTATATGTTAGTGTGTGTAAATATGGAAACATGTCACTACATTTCTTTCCCACCCCTGTTTGCTGATCTCCTTACAAACACTGACACCCTGCTGGTAGTGAGCAACCGAGAGCTCAGATACTGGTTTTTAAACTCTCCGCTAAAGGCAACAGGCTTCCTGAAGAAATGGCTAATTATAGGGTAAGATAAAGAAAAAAAATACAAAAAGAGCCTGTAACACTTTTACACCAGAAAATAAGAAAATTCGAAAAAAAATAGTGGGGATGTAATAATAGGATACAGGAGTCACCTTGAAGGGACTCTCATTAGCCAAATAAAAATAAAAAATGAAAGTAACAGATTGTAATCCATTTAATAAAATAGGGATTCATGAGTCCATACTGATATAAATAAACAAATGACCAGTAAAATACATGGAGATGTGTACGCTCTTCTTTAGCAAAGAATGACAGCTCATAAATGGAACACAATGGAAATAGAACTTGTTTGGTGACCATTATAATGGTGATTGATTCAGGCAGGAGGTATCAATTGAAGCAAAACCTGGTGGATAAACTTCTGATGAGGATCAAATGTGTAGCATCAGAATATCTCCTACAAAACTCTAATAAATTACAAAGGAAAAATTATAACTTTATGGTGGAGAAACTTGGCAGAAATCAAGATAATCAAGGTTAAATTGCCAATAGTGAGATGGGTAGATGCCAGGTGGCCTCTGATATACTGAGAAGAGCACAGCATAGTTACTAGTTAATGAGAAATATGCAGATTTAAAATATATAATTCTAAACTAGCAAATTACTGCAGTCTAAGAATTATATACATGTACACAGAAAGGCACACAAGCAAGGAGAGGTTAAGAAATTCTTATATACTTAAGATGGAAAAATTAATTGGATCAATCTTTTCAATGAAGACTTTCATAATATAGTAAGTAATGTTAATCTTTTTATTTTCCCATTTAGATCTGAAAAAAACGCTGAAATATTGATGTTTTACCCCATTTATAGATGAAGAAATAATAGAGACATTTAACATCTTGCCTGAAGTCACACTCTAATAAGTGGTAGAACAAGACACACCGATCTGTCTGAGCATTTGTTTGTCCTGACTTGAGTCATGAAAATATTTCTGATCTTTCATTCAGTAAGTATAATATATATAAAAAGATTTATTTATTTATTTTAGAGAGAGAGAAAGAGCAGGGGGAGGAGCAGAGGGGGAGGGAGAGAAAGAATCTGAAAATTCTAAAGCAGATTCCTCAATGAGTGTGGAACCCCACAGAGAGCTCGATCTCATGACCCTGAGATCATGACCTGAGCTGAAATCAAGAGTGGGACATTTAACTGACTAAACCACACAGGTGCTCCTTATTCAGTAAGTGTATTTCTGAAAATTAAAGTAATAATCCCAAATGAGGAAGTTTTATGCACAAAATATTCCTCTATTTATAGCATGTGCATGTATTATAACTTGTATAATATTAGTATAATATTTTAAAGTAGTGTATTTTTAGTATATGGAAAAAATCTAAGTATCAAAAAATCATTAAGTAGATTATGATATGTTCATATAATGGGATATTATATTACATATATTACATAATATATATATATATATTATAGTATATATTATTTATTTAACACCTATTAAAATCAAGTTTACTATTAGATTGCCTGGATTGTTGTATAAATGGTGTAGCAGCACAGGAAGTTCTATATAGAGTATGAGCTCAACTATGTTAAAAATAGATGAAATCTAGGGGCGCCTGGGTGGCACAGCGGTTAAGCGTCTGCCTTCGGCTCAGGGTGTGATCCTGGCATTATGGGATCGAGCCCCACATCAGGCTCTTCGGCTATGAGCCTGCTTCTTCCTCTCCCACTCCCCCTGCTGCTTGTGCCCCCTCTCGCTGGCTGTCTCTATCTCTGTCAAATAAATAAATAAAAATCTTTAAAAAAAAATAAATTAAAAAAAATAAAAATACATGAAATCTGACAAAAAATGGAGTAAATATTAACAAACTTTATCTCTGAATGGTTGCCTTGTGGATGAATTTCATTTTCTTCTACTTTGAGCATGTATGTTAATTTAAAATCAAGGAAGAGTGAAAGTATTTAAAAAACGACTTTGTGTAATAAACACTAAGGCAAAGGGAACTCAGACATCATGACCATCCTGCGTATTGTATATATATTAATGCCCCTCCTGGGCTAACCAAATGCAACATACCAGACAAAGAAAAGAGCAGTAGTTAAGTAATTTATGAGATTTGTAATCAGACGGACCTGGGTTCAAGGTTATTTAACTTCTTAGAGTCTCAATTTTCTCATTCACATGAAGGCATTCAGTTTGGGGTGTATTTTGCCCAATTACTGCATGAGAGTGTGACGCAAAGTTCCTGACACAGTCCCTGACACACACCACGGAGTGAGCCAATGTGTCAATTATCATTACCAGTTGAGCTCTTAGAAGATGAAGGATTGTGTTTCTAGAGATAAATGTGAATTAAATTCAAGGCTTTTAGATACAGTTAGCGGCTAAACGTGTGTCCAGATAGAGAATACAACTAAGCAGAATATACAAATTTAAACTAGACAATTTTTATTTATTTCAAAATAATTTATCAAAGGGACATTGACTGGCAAGGAATTCACTCTAATGGGCAATTCTTACTCATCATGAGGGGTTGTTCAAATGAGTGTTGAGCAGAGTACATGAAATCTCAAACGTCTGACCTCTGCTGAGTGATGTAGATGAGACAGATCATGGTCTGTAGGCTCTGGGAATATTGAAGATTCTGTATGTGGGACAATTCCACATCAGTAATCATTAAATCATATGAATTTCACCTAGGTCTCAATCTAAGAAGCTTAAGAGAAACTTTGCCTTGAACTTCAGGTTCTAAGCACTCCTGAATTTTCTTTTGACTAATCCCCATTGTAGTCATAGAAGCATGAAACCCTCTTATTCTCTTGATTAATGATAAACCAATAGTCTTCAATTAATATACCAGTATTACAGATGTTTTATATATTAAGCAAGTTGTCATGGAGAAGAGGGAAAATATGTTTATATCACCATGTTCCACTACTACAGTATGTCCAGGATTGGCGTGAAACAACTTAAAAGAAAAAAACTTAGAAAAGAACCCAAACTTGAGTGTTATGGCCACTATTCCATACTAACTGATGGGTGATAGCATGAGCCCTCCTCATATGGATGTCAGCGCGTGCGCAGCCATGTTCAGTGAGGAACATCGATATAATTACAAGGAGTCCAGTGTTAAACTTTTCAAAAAGACCTATTCTTTTTTTTTTTTAAGATTTTATTTATTTATTTGACAGAGAGAGACAACCAGCGAGAGAAGGAACATAATAAGTAGGCGGAGTAGGAGAGGGAGAAGTAGGCTTCCAGTGGAGCAGGGAGCCCAATGTGGGGCTTGATCCCAGGACCCTGGGATCATGCTCTGAGCTGAAGGCAGACGCTTAACAAGTGAACCACCCAGGCTCCCCTTGAAAAGACCTATTCTTTACCTATGTTACAAAAGATGCATATATAAGCTATTTATCAAGAAAGAGAAAAGGACAAATTAAAATTAGATTTCTCTCTTTTTAAAAAAAATCTCATTTATTTATTTATTTATTTGAGAGAACAAGAAAGCACGAACAGGGGGAGGGGTAGAAGAAGGCTCCCCATTGAGCAGGGAGCCCAATGACATGTGGGGCTTGATCCCTGGTGTTGAGATCATGACCTGAGCCAAAGGCAGACACCCAACCAACTGAGCCACCCAGGTGCCCCATTAGCTTTCTTTAATATGAAGAATTAGGTCTTCTGGGAGAGGAGGAATAGCAAAGTCAGTAGGGTTCCTAACTCAGGTATCCTGTGCATTATTCACACTTAGACCTTCTCAGGATAGAGAGGAAGAGGAAGAATGGGGTATGTGCCCCCTGAATTAGTCAGCACAGGAGCTTTAACATCTGAGGCTGCTAAAAAGCTTTATCACTGTTGTTTTTTTGTTTGCTTTGATTTTTGCCATCTGTTACCTTGTTATCTCAAGTCCTATTTGACTTCATTTGATTATGATCCGCACTATGCCTGCATATCATTTACATTCAGAAGAGAGAAGTTTGTTGAGGGGAAGGGCCCAAGAGAATACACAGAAGGGAAGGTAAAAGAAAGAGAGGGAGAGAAGTAGGAAGAAGGGAAGGAAAAGGGAAGGAGAGAGGGAGGAGAAAATAATTGGGGGAGAAAGAAACGAAAAGGAGATCAGAAAAAGAGAAAAAACCCAGCAGTGACAGAAGTTAGGCAAAGGGAGTTTTGTAACTGAACGTCTTACAAGTCCTGCTCAGTGTAATGGAAATGGTGATCCATGAGCAGACATATGAGGAAAATCTGCTTTTCTAAGGCTATAAAAATGTAATATTTTTTTAAAAAATTTATGTTTCATAAAAATCACAAAGTGACTACTATATTATGTTCTTAACTCTTTTCAATTAGCCACTGTTAAATAAGCCTAATTATCATATACATGTTGACTTATTGATGCAGCAAATTAATTGAAGCCAATGGGATTTCAGTATAATGAAATAAAACATAGTCCCTACCCTTAAGGACTTTGCTTCTAGGGGAGAAGATGCAGAAGGAACAATGCAAAGGCATATGAATTTTAGCCTGTGACACGTGCTGCTATGCTACATGACAGCGTGGTAGGGGAGAGGGGGAAAAGTGATCACTGAGGACATGCTCGTGGTGTAGTGACCATTGAGCACAGAAACCCTGAGGCTGGCAAGATTTTTTTTTTTAAAGATTTTATTTATTTATTTGTCAGAGAGAGAGAGCACAAGCAGGGGGGAAGCAGGCAGAGGGAGAAGCAGGCTCCGTGCTGAGCAGGGAACCTGATGTGGGGCTTGATCCCCATGATGTGGGGATTATGATCTCAGCCGAAGGCAGAAGTTTAACTGACTGAGCCACCCAGGGGTCCCGCTGGCAAGATTTTGATGTGACCTAGAACTTGTCTAGGTCCAGTATAACTTTAACACCCTGATCAAAAGGGAAGATTTCCAGAGATATAGTTTGAGAAGCAGGAAGGGCCAGATCATTTAGCATTCTTATGACCTTCAAAGGGAGTTTGGATTTTATATGGTTCAAAGACAGGACATTGAAAATCTTTAAGCAGGAGAGAATGGGGTGGGAGCCTGGAATCAAGTTAAGAGACTTTACATTAGTTTAGTGGATTTTGTCCACCTTCAACTAGAATAAAGCCTCACAGAGGTTAAGAAAGGCACAGATCAGGGGCGCCTGGGTGGCACAGCGGTTAAGCGTCTGCCTTCGGCTCAGGGCGTGATCCCGGCGTTATGGGATTCGAGCCCCACATCAGGCTCCTCCGCTATGAGCCTGCTTCTTCCTCTCCCACTCCCCCTGCTTGTGTTCCCTCTCTCGCTGGCTGTCTCTCTCTGTCAAATAAATAAATAAAATCTTTAAAAAAAAAAAAAAGAAAGAAAGGCACAGATCAAATATTTTCATTTGACTAATTAATAATGGAAACGATGTTAAATGTATGTTTTTAAGACCCATTACACTACGAGGGTCAAACATTTCTCCCTCCCTTCTTATCCAGATGCACATACCCCCACCACCCCATGGTGCTTAGACTATGGGCTGCCATGAACAGAATTCTGATACTTTTTGGAGAGGAAGAAGAATCAGGAATGACTGTTTCTCACTTGAGTAACTTGGGGGTGGGTAATGAGGCAACCTACTGTGATAGATAAGGCAAGAAGGACAAAACCGAACATTTCACTTTAAATACACTTGATTTGAGATTCCTGGGTTCTTTAGTGTTGAAGAAGTCATACCTGTCCTAGCTTCAGTATTCTCATCTTTAAAATGACACCTTTGGATACAGTGTTCTCTAGGGTTCTTTGCATGCATAAAAGGTTTTTTTTTTTTAATAGTACCATACATTTACTTTGAGTTTTAGAGTTTGCAAAGGGCTTTTTGCTTCTTTATAAAGAATGAAGTGCTTTTCTCATGCTTGTGGTCCTTGGATCATGCTTTGAGAAATGTTTCTCTATCACCTAAGCACACTACAAAACGCATCATAGTTGAAAGGTTAAGGGAGAATTAAATGGTTTTCTTGAAAAAAAAAAAAACCCAACAAATTAACAGACATATAATTTGCCCTTCAAAATCGTATTATTAATGCACGGACAATCTGATGCTGACTCTGTGTTTGAGAATGCCCTCGCTCCTTCCCCTTCCTTTTGAGTCTATACTGTAGTTCTGGAGATACAAAAGATTGTGTGGACTTTTGTCCCCTAATTGGAGAAAAAATAAGAAGGTGTGAAATCCATGATTTTCCTATTTATCAGCCTTTCTGTGTGTGTTGAGGAATTAAGAATAACGTGATGAGTTACTGGAGGACGGGTAGGCTTCCAGGGTTCCAACAGAAGCTTCTTTTGAATGTGAAGGATTCCTAGCAAGATGAACTGTAATTCTTTGGAAATGTTTGGTCATGTGCGTCTCTATCCTTGGCCTCATATGCTATCAGCTGAGTCCTTTTTTTCACACAGGGTAATAACTACTTCTCATTTTCACAGTGAAGTCACTGTACATTTGTACTGTATTATATTTCTGATTAACATCTTAATAACGGGGTCTCTGGAAATTAAAATTTTCTCTACATGCTGCATAATGTTCACCCTTGTATGGGTCAATACAAATGGGAAATGATGCAAAAAAAATGATGTATTTTTCTGGAAGGGTAATGATGGCTTTCTCTTAGTAATTTTGGTCTCATTTTATTTTTTCTATAAATATTAACTTCAGTGTAGCTCTGTGCAGAAGAATATTCTTGTATCTAAAAAATAGAGGGGTGCCTGGGTGGCACAGCGGTTAAGCGTCTGCCTTCAGCTCAGGGTGTGATCCCGGCGTTATGGGATCGAGCCCCACGTCAGTCTCCTCCACTATGAGCCTGCTTCTTCCTCTCCCTCTCCCCCTGCTTGTGTTCCCTCTCTCGCTGGCTGTCTCTATCTCTGTCGAATAAATAAATAAAATCTTTAAAAAAAAATTAAAAAAAATAGAATTACTCATAGGATTAAAGTGAATATCTTAGTTTGTGTCCTGGCGTAACACAGAGCATAGTTCATTGATTTCCTTCTTTTCTATTTTATTTTGCTTTCTATTTCTCTGATCTTTCCTCTCACTCTCCTTTGGAGATTTATCTTCCTCTGTCCATCTCTTAAATACGGGCCATTCTTTTTTTTTTTAATATTATTTTTTTATTATATTATGTTAGTCACCATACAGTACATCCCTAGTTTTTGATGTAAAGTTCCATGATTCATTACTTGCGTATAGCACCCAGTGCACCACACAATACTGGCCATTCTTAAGATACTGTTCTTGTCCTTTCTTCTCACAGAAACTGCTCTCCTTAAATACTCTTTTTCATTAGCGTGGCTTTAACTATCACCATGCATATGATTCCCAAAACCGTGTCTTTGGGCTAGGTATCTCTAATGAGTTCCAAAACAATTTGCTTAATTCCTTATTAGACACATCCACCTGTATGTGCCATGGACACATCAGACACATCATGTTAAAAACTATCCTCTTATTCAGCATTTGCCATAATTCTTCCCCAGGTATTCTTTGTATAAGTAAATGAAACCACCCTATACACAGCCACATAAGCCAGAAACCTGGGAAGCATCCAAGATCTGCTTTTTGCCTCAGCACACACGACATCACTAAATACTGATAATCGTGTTTCATATGCATTCTCTCTCCCTGTCACCTTGGCGGTGGGGGGCGGAGAGAAGTACCAATTATTTCTCACTGGACCACATCAGCTCCTCAGATCACTTGGTCTCATGGTCTCTAATCTTATTCTTTTAAGCAGTCTTCAACACTGAAAAAGAAATAATCTTTGTAACTATGTATTTAGTCATGTAATTCTACTCTGTATTCAAAAGAAAGGCCAACATCTTTGACACGCACAGAAGCTTGTTTGTGAGTCCCCTTTCCAGTATTGTTCTTTTGCCTTTCCTTCCTTATGCCTTGGGGACAGCCTAGCATGTCCTATCCACCTCAGGTCCTTCTGAAGAGTGCTTAAGTATCTCATTCATGGTGAAGCCTGTACCAATTCCTTTTCAGAATGATCTAGCATACCCTCCTTCAGTCCTGTGGTATACTGTGCATACTTCTGTCACAACTCCTATATTGTTTATTTGCATGGCTCACTGTGAGGGAGACTGTAAGGCCCTTGAAGATCAAGGCAGTAATTCACTAATGTTTGCTTTTCCAGTGTCTAGGACAGTGCCCACATATAACAAATGCTCAGTAGATATAAACTGAATTTGTGTCTTACTAAAGGAATGACTTAAATTATTATTTACATGTAGATAATTATGGATATAAAGTATCCATATATGGATACTATATAGAAGCTGAAAATCCTCTTGGCAATATTTTATTTAATTCTCCAGTTTCAGGTAGTCAGTAAATTTATCTCAAATGCTTCAGTTAATTTTTTAACCACTGTATATAGCTTCTAAACTTTTCTTTTGACTCCTTTAAAGTTTCATGATATTTATTCCTTGAGTTTCTTTATTCTGCCCATGGAAGTACATGGGCTCTGAATCCTTGATTAGATCATCAGCCAAACACCATAGGCATATATCCTTCCTTCCCTTGTTAACAGAGAACTACATTGTTCACACTTTAGCAATCTCCTTCTCCTCTTTTAAATAAAGAACCAAATGTGATCTGATAAGTGAGGTTTGGATGTTTCTCTCCAAAACTTTCCCATTGAGAAAATACACACACATACACATATGGGACTGACACACATGAGAGACAATCAGAAAAATGTTCAAGGAATCCTGTTTCTGTTTTATTATGGAATCTAAAGTCAACACCTCAGTCCAAGGCATTATGATATTAGAAGGTTCACTGAACTTCATGAGTATATCATAGTAAACATGTGCTGCCCCCAAGCCCCAACGCTTCCATCAGACCCCTCTTCAAGGCCAAACCAAAACTTTGGTCTCTGTGTTCTCTTACTTCCAACACCCATATCAAATCTCAGGTGCTACATGGAGAGGACTCAGCACAGCGTGGGAAGGTTGACGAAACAGTTTTCCTTATCTGCTATCACCCAACTTAGAATTATCTAAGGAGGAAAGAAAAAAATTAATGCCAACTTTCAATCCATTGTCTCATGATGAAGATGCTCTGCCTCCTCCAAGCTCCATAAATCCCTCGGGGACGAGATAGAGATCCAGGAACCCATCACCATCCAAATACTTGGGGGGTTCAATTTGCTCTGTGGTCCCAGGAGTAGGTTTGTTCTTATTACTACACAAGTTTCATGTGCACGGATTCAGCTGGGTATTAAGTCAGCATTGCCAGCTCCTTTTCTTCTGACTGTCCATCCCTAGAGCCCAGAGAAATGGAAACAGAAAGACAATTTTGGTTCTCCTGGTAGAGATGTGTGTCCTTGTCTCATCTCCCCCAGGGACACTGAGGGACAATCTGGCTGGGCTTGGCTGAAGATGAGCTTGCTATAAAACCTTTACTCTGGTGTTCACGGTGAGCAGGCCCCAGTACCTGCATCAGCCTTTGTCAAGGGAACGGGGAGAAGCCCTGTACCTCAAAGTCCCTCTTTCAGAGACAGTTGGAGGGTGAAAGATCATCAGCTCTCACCTTCAAAATTTCTGCTGACTTCTGTGCAGTTTCTTCTAAGTCTAATCCTATCTTAAGATAAGACAAAGGCTGGCATCACAGTGAGTAAGAGGCCTTTTTCAAAGTGTGGCAGTTGAGAGAAGCTGGGGTCTGAAGGAAGTAAAAGCTCCAGAAATTAGCATCCTGAACAAGAGGTACAAGGTCAACTTATGGGCAGGCAGCTTTCTGATTTTAAGATAGGGTTGAAATTTCCAGAGCTGGAATCATAAGCTGCCTATTGAGAATGATCATGTGTATTATGAATTGTCATAGAATAGGTGTATATAATTGGTTCTAGGGAACATTTCAGGATTTCCCTTTCTGTCATCCTTGTGGCCATATGGTTGGTGGGATGGCAACCAGAAAAAATGAAAGAAGAGTCAAGAGACTTGATTAAATTCTGGGATAGGCACTTTGGATGCTATTCCTAATGTAATGGCTTCTACCCATCCATCCATCCATCCATCCATCATCCATCCATCCATCCATCCATCCAACAAATGGGTGCTATATTAGGTACTGTCCAAATGCAGGGGGGCCAGAAATAGCGTCTATACAGAACCAGGGAAGCAGTCCTGCAAGAGGGTAGAGTGGCAGCAGGAGTCAAAACATTATATAGTTAAGTCTTCACATGATAACCACTTGCCCCGACCCTACACCATAAATTGCTCCTATGAATGCTGCCCAGATTAGTGATGTTGCTCTGCTCGTGCTCAGAAGGGAAACAGTCAGATTTTCCTATGTAGCAACAGGAAGTACAAAAGTTAGTGCCAACTTCATTTGCTAAAGCCCTAAAGCTAGTGCACAGAGAGGGCAACAGATCTCCTTGAGGTTGCATTCATAAATCTTATTCCCTCATTCATTCATTCATTCACTCTATTATTTATTGAGCAATGTACTCTGCAAGTTATAAAATAAGAGCAAACCAAATGATAAGAAGAAAGTGGGAACAAAATTTGAAAACTAAATCAATTAGAAAGTAAAAGTATATGAGAATATGGCTATGGGACTTTCCCCAAAATGAAATAATTAGTCATCCTGGAAAACAAATTATTCTGGGGCTGCTATCATGATAGTAAAAATATGGATCTTGCAATCAAAGTTAGATGAAATTCTGTAGACATCAGCGTACATGCAACCTTGCGCTCACTTACACTGCTTACCTGAGTAGATTTCCTTTCTGCTTTACTGTGGATCAAGGATTTGACGAAATGGCTCTGAAAAGGATTGCCAGCTGAGGTAACACACAGGATGTACTTCAAACCCCCTCTCTCTGTTTGATCACTAACCCAGACCTGCATTCGCTCCTCAGCACACAGCCGACTCCAGCAGCTGTGACTGTTACAGATACTCTTGCCAGGGAATGATGGAAAATCAAACATGGGTCACAGAATTCATTCTTCTGGGATTCCCACTCAGCCCAAATCTTCAGGTGTTCCTCTTTGGACTCTTCTCCCTCTTCTTTGTCTTCACCCTGCTGGGGAACAGCGTCATCCTGGGGCTCATCTGGCTGGACTCCAGACTGCACACCCCCATGTACTTCTTCCTCTCCCACCTGGCCATCGTCGACATAGCCTATGCTTCAAATAATGTCCCAAAGATGCTGGCAAACCTTCTGAACAAGGAAAAAACTATCTCCTTTGTCCCATGCATAATGCAGACCTTTTTATACATGGCTTTTGCTCACACTGAGTGTCTCATCTTAGTAATGATGTCCTATGATCGGTACGTGGCCATCTGCCATCCCCTACATTACTCTGTCATGATGAGCTGGAAAGTGTGCACCATTCAGGCTGTCACTTCCTGGGCTTGTGGCTCTCTCCTGGCCCTGGTCCATGTGGTTCTCATCCTGAGACTGCCCTTCTGTGGGCCTCTTGAAATCAACCACTTCTTCTGTGAAATCCTGTCTGTCCTCAAGCAGGCCTGTGCTGACACGAGACTCAACCAAGTGGTCATTTTTGTGGCTTCTGTGTTTATCTTAGTCGGGCCCCTCTGCTTGGTGCTGGTGTCCTACTCGCGCATCCTGTTTGCCATCCTGAGGATCCAGTCCGGGGAGGGCCGCAGGAAGGCCTTCTCCACCTGCTCCTCCCACCTCTGTGTGGTGGGGCTCTTCTTTGGCAGCGCCATTGTCATGTACATGGCCCCCAAATCCCGCCACCCCGAGGAGCAGCAGAAGATCCTTTCCTTGTTTTATAGCCTTTTCAACCCTATGCTGAATCCTCTGATCTACAGCCTGAGGAACGCAGAGGTCAAGGGCGCCCTGAAGAGAGTGCTGTGGAAGGAGAGATCGATGTGAGGGATGCCAGGGACAGTCTTAAATGTGGAACACTTGTTTTCTATGAGATTTGGAGGAACAGTAATATAACAGCTTTAAAAATCTAATGTCTCAGATTGTCAGTATTCAAAATGTATATTGATCAGATTCTGTCCGTAAAATGGGGTACTGCCAGACCACAAAGCACAGGCGATAAGAGGATAATTTCGTACTGGTGAAGCACCGAGCAGAGTCATGGACTCCTCCAGCCGGTTCCCAGCGCTACCTAAGGTCCAGTTTCTTTTCTTATGAGGCCTTTTTCTCTCTCACATCTCCCCTTAAATTTATCTAAGATGTCTGTCTCCCTTCTTGCTGTAAGTATATGCTAATAATGCCATAATATATTCTGTACAATAGTGCACCTCTAATAAAAGAATAAATACTGACCTTGTTATGCAGCCCCCTCCTGAGAAATGCACTAAGGAACTTCAAGTCTAAGGATGACATTAGTTCTGAAAAATTATCTGAATCTGAGCCCATGGAATCTATTCTGTGAAAAGCGAAGTTTAACTTTATGGATTTTTTTGTATGTATGTGAGAGGCCAAGAAATATCAGAATCTTTGCTCCACTTTATTTAATTCTGCTGCATTTAATTTAGGTGAGTTTGTGTTTAGAATAAATATGAGGGGCAGTTATTCGGGAGAGTTACCTTTCCCAGCGTTCAGATTACAAAGCCATAAAACATCACAAGGGTAAGAAATTCTTCTAAAAGGAAGACAGCATGAAGGGAGGCCAATAGCTTAACATACTGTTGTAAACCCACGTTTAGGACGACTAACAAGACAAAGTTTGGTAGAGACTTGTAGGAACCTCAGCAAATTTCGAAGAGCATCTGCTCCAGGCAATATTGATCACTTATTCCGGGTCCAAGTGGTCAGAATGATGAGGGAGAGTAATTTTTTTTTTCCTTTTAACACAAGTTTGGGAACTAAGTGGCCAAAGGGTATGACAACAGTGATTTCTTTAACACCCTAAGTGTGGCATCTTTTGAATTCTCTTCCTCTCTGGTAGGATCACATGCCATTCGGGTGTTCGATATAAATGATTGTATATTATTATCCATGTTCTGTAGATCTATTTTTTTACATGCTCTCATGTATCAATATCAGTCCCCATTTTTCTTCTTCCATGAAATTAAGATGCACAGGGGAAACCTTTGCCTTCCATCTCTCTCTTAATGCATGATTTTCCTCTTCTCAAAAAGCCTCATTGCTGACTATCTCATTGACTATTCTACTCATTAGTTAACTTGGGCAAAACATTTTGTCTCTGGCCGATATCTGAGTCTCCATATCTCCACAGTATCAGGCCGTTGCTTGCACAGTCCTGCTCTGCTTGCCCTGCTCCCTCCCGCTACACCCCGCCTTGCTATCCTCTCCTCCCCCCCAAATAATTTGAATTTAAAAAAAAATATTGGCTCTAAATGTAACAATAAGCACTACAGAGTTACTGTATGACCTGTTTTAAAAGTAGAAAGAAGAAAACAAGCAATATTTTTATAAAAATGATGTTGTAACTATACCTAGAAAATTATTATTCACTAAAATATGTATACCTTAACTTAAGGTTAAAACCCAAAAAGGGAAGAAGATGAGGCAAATACAGGATAATGTGTCTCATAGAAAATATCAGCCATAGGTTTGGATTCAGAATGTTTCTACAAGGACCCATTAGAAAAATCAGGGGATTGCATTCACTTTTATGTCAGTTCAAAAATAATTGAGAAGACATAGACCAGAAAGACCAAGCTTCTGCCAAGGTAACTGGGATAGATGAGTTATAAAGAGATGTCCTCCAGCCAGTCTCAGGAAAGGCTCCGATTCAAAAAGAGAAAACAAAACGAAAAACTACATTTCGTCAAGAAATTACAGAAAATGCCTGAGTGTATGAGAGATTACTCTTAATTGTTTCAATATTTGAATTATAGGACTTTAATAAACAGATTATATTTTGTTGTTATGACGTCTTTTTATATATATTCTTTTAATGTTAGTCCCAGTTTCCGAAGGGCTGAGGGCAAGAGGAAGAAGGGTGCACTTACTTAACGTGGAGGAGTCTGCTGGGTGCTTCCCAGATGTCATCCCATCTTTCCCCAATGACACTGGAACGTAGACACAGTGGAGTAACAGCAACTTCTCCTCGGCAAAACAGATGCCAGAAGAGAGCACTCAAGATGATGGGGGAAGCATCACTCTACTATTTTATATTTAGCCAAAAATTCATTCAGCAATAAGAGAACCAAACGAGACAAAATCTTATAAGTCTAGCAAAATGTATCCCCCACAGGCCTTCAGTGGAAGAACTCTAAACTGATGTACTTGGATCTTTTTTGAAGTGAAAGTGTATGATGTAAGGAAAAAATGCTGAGCGCACAAGTTGCTAAAACATGTTAGTAAATGTAGCTGTTAATGTAGACAAAATAGCTTTTTATATGAAAAAAGGAAAAAGAAAATGCTTATCAGCCATGAAATGTTGATCAAGTAATACAAACGAGTCATTAAATCAAAAGAAGTCCCTTGTCATGGCTAGCAAGAAGATGAAAATCTTGAATAATCGTAGACTCCATTAGAAAAATTTAGAATTAACATGTGCATTAAAAATTTAAAGGGGTGCCTGGGTGGCTCAGTTAAGCGTCTGAATTTTTGGCTCAGGTCATGATCTCAGGGTCCTGGGATCAAGCCCCACGTTGGGCTCCCTGCTTAGGGGGAGTCTGCTTCTCCCTTTCCCTATGCCCCCCCTACTCGTGCTCTCTCTGTCTAATAAATAAATAAAATCTTTTAAAAAATTTTTAAGGTAGATCACCTTTGCTGCCTCTGAATCCTTAACCTCATCAGGTAGTAACTTCAAAGTCTACCCACCCCGCAGTGATGCCATGGACTTCTAGGCACAGGCAAGGACCTGCACACAGCTCCTGAATTTTGTTGCCAGCTGGGTCAGCTCAGTGTCTGTGCAGCCCGGCTGTCCTGACCCCAGCAGTACCGTGCCTCACTCGCCACAGATGACTGTTCCCAAAGGATTTGAGGCAAGAGTGAGTTTCATAGGAGCGTTAGAAGAGGCACCTTGGAAATGGGCACAGCCAGCTAGGAGGTTGGGGATTTCCTGCTAAGACCGGCAGGTTTGATGTTCTAGGGTAGGGTAAGTTCGCTGAAGCTGAGTTGGGATTGTGATTGGTGTGTGTTAGGATTCTCCATAGGTGTTTCCTGCAAGTGCAGGACTTAGGTTTCATTTTTGGCGTGGGCCGGGCCACTGGGGCAGCCTCTGTGCTGTGGGTCCTGATATACTCATTAACTACCACAAAATATGCTGGTGAGGAGGTTGAATGGGGTGATCTTTATCTGAGGAGGCAGAATAAGCACATTTTTGAGGAGCGATGAGGGATAGAAACAGAAGAATGTTCACCGTTAGCCCAGAAGGCTGACCTATAGCCTGCATAGTTCCGACAAGGATCTGATACATACTGGTTGCTACATTCTTTAAGGGCCTCATGCTGCCTGTACATTTCACCGCTAGTTAATATCCTCCTGCATGATAAACACCAGAGAAATCTTGCAAAAGTAGTTTTACGAGTAGAAATTCGAGGGAACATTTATGATCTAATACTCTCTGCATGTCCCCTTGAGCACTGAGCGTATAACCACCAGCTTCATACAGCAAAAGTGAAGCTCTTTCTGCTCATGGGTCCTGTCCCCATGCTACTTAAATAAGCTTACAAAGTCACACCGCAAAATGTCTCAAGAATTCTTTCTTGGCCGCTGGGCTTGATGACTCCACAACGAGGAGTTTTATTTTTCTTTGAAGGCGTTCAATTTGTGACTGAGGATTTTGCCTTTCATTTGAGAATACTAATGTTGTTAACCATGAGAACGATGATATTGTCAAGATTCAGCCCTTGCCTTGAATGGATTAGCACCCAGTTAATGCCATCAAGAAACTTCCAGAAGAGTGAGCCTGAATAGAACAAAATTAATGATTCTGAAAGAAAATACGCTGTTCTCTATTAATCTGCTAGATAAGCAACAGAATCTATCAGAGTGGTTTATGAACCGACAGAAAACCAGGTGTTGAAATGGGAATTTTTGAAGGAATGAAAGAAAAGGCAAAGTCCAAGGAGGAGAAAAAATGAAAAGAAAAAAATAATCACAAGAAATGGTCCTTGCCCTTCGCTGACCTTGGGAATCGCCTGGGAGCTTTAAAGAATCCTGAGGCTTGGGCACACACAAATTAATTAAATCAGAGTCTCCAGGGATGTGTCCCAGGGTCAGCATTTTTTTAAGGGCCAGGTGTAGTTAGGTTTAAGGACCACTACTCTAAAGAAATACTTTATTTTCTTGATGATTTTTGAGAATGGTAAGTTGCTTGGAAAGATGGTCCACAAACAGGATGAAAATATCCTGGAATCCTAAAAGATGCCCCAGTTTAAAAAAAAAAAATCAGATTCTGGCAAACCTAAGATTTTCCTGGTAGGATTTTTCTTTCACCCCAACGAGTATTTAATTAGTGAGATACTGACCTGTGATGTTGTGATTTATAAGAAATATGTTTGGTCTTCATTCATGCTTCCTGGCTCCCAGGTCCCAAAACTCTTGTAATTTCTGAAGGATAAGAGCAATTGGGGCATCTTTTATTATAACATTCAGTCTCTTGTCCTCAGTTCCCAAAATTACTTTGGAGCCATAAAGGTGAAATGGGAGTCTTGTTATTCATAAGAAGCCCCTTTCCACCACAGCTGTTTATGTTAATGAAGTGACTTTTGGAAAGCACCTAAGATGGGAGCTGGTTGCCAGGAGAACCAGAGGGCCTGGAGGTTGGATCCATCACCAATGGCTAATGGTTTAGTCAATCATGCCTGTGCAATGAAGTCTCCATTAAAACCCAAAAGGACAGGGTTCAGAGAGCTTTCATGTGGGGAACCAGAACTCTACTGTGTCTGGACCCTCTGGCCAGGACCTCACCCTGCGTGTCTCTGTTCATCTAGCTGTTGATTTGCATCCTTTTTGTAAGAAATCAGAATCTAGTGAGTAAATTGGTTTCCTGAATTCTGTGAGCTGCCCTGGAAAATTAAGCAAACCCAAGGAGGGTGCACAGGAACCTCTGATTTATAGCAGCTGGTGAGAAGCACACAGGTAGTGACATAGACTTGTGATTGTCATCTGCAGGCCAAGGAGGCAGTAGTGGGAACTTCTGATCTGTAGCGGGGAGATCAGAAACATAGGAAGGGCTTGTGATTGGCTTCCAACGTGGGGGGCAGTCTTCTGGGGGCAAAATGCTATGTCTGTGAAATCTGACAGGATCTCAGGGTAGATACTGTCACAACTGAGTTGAACTGTGGAATACCTGGCTGGTGTCTAGAGAATTTTTGCATGTGTGGGGGAATCCCCCAACACACACATGATGGAGATGGGTGCAGAACCCTTTAGACCACAGCAAACATAATGAGGGCAGACACAGATAATTCTCATCCTTTCTTCTTTGATAGGGCAAAAATTACAGGCCACCTAGTGTTTCTGATAATGATGAAAGAAAAACTCTTTCCTATAAGTTGGTATGATTGTACATAAACTTTGTTCAAACCAAAAGCCTGATTTATGGCCTGCCACGTATGCATTGCACATCGGCTTTGTGAATGAGTAGACTCAAGGAAAGCCATCTTGTCCTTGGGATATTGATCAATACTTCTGCTCCCAGCATTCCTTGATGTTAAAACTCATGATTCCCACCTAATGCTCATGCATAATCTTTTGAAATTTTACAAGATGTAAAAAAGTATATAACCCTGTAAAAACCATTCATTCTCTGGAGCACTTTCTTCCCTTGGACTGTCCTACCTTGGGTTCTAATAAAACTCTATTTTGTTTTTATATGAGAGTTTTCTCTCTGTGGTAAATTTGTGTCAACAACTGGATGTAACGAAAGGGAATCACTCTGGAAACTATTAATAAACGGCAGAAATGTAAGCCATGTGGAACTAGTCAAACAGAGTAGAAAAATTCCTAGTGACTCGTACTTTGAATAATCTTGTCCTTCTGAAGCTCTAGAGTGGGGACCTGTCAGCCGTTGTCGATGTTTTACTTCCGAAGATTATGCATTGGGGTTCTCTTCCAATGGGAATAGCTCCATGATAATGTAATCAATAAGAAAGGCTGTTGACAGTAATAATGATAATAATTTTAACTCAATTACTAGCTGGAGTGTAATACATTTAAAATATCTGTATTATAGAACAGGATTAACCCTTACTTTGTATATAAATCAGGTAACATTTCATGAAAGAACAAAACATTTATGAGATTGTGAGTTTCCTGGGGGTCCTGATTGTGTCTGTCAGAGTCCACATGACAATGAACATTGTCATCAGGCAGGAAGACCACCATATTTACAAAATGCAACTAGTGTTTACTGACCTTAAGTGGAAGCTAGTCCGGAAAGGGCAGTACAGTACTTACGGTACAGTACTTTTTTAGACTGTTGGGTAATGGGTTGCCTGGATGGCTCAGTCGATTAAGCATCTGCCTTCGGCTCAGGTCATGATCCCAGAGTCCTGGGACCGAGTCCAATATCGGCCTCCCTGGGGGAGACTGCGTCTCCCTCTCCTCCCACTCTGTGCTTGCTCGCTGTAGCTTCTCTCTCTCTCAAATAAATAAATAAAATCTTAAAAAAAAAAAAAAAAAGAGTGTTGGGTATTGTTTGGGTTGGGGATAATGGTGTATGACGTAGGTGAGCAGGGAGTAACTACCTTTCCCTTGGGAATCAACTTGGAGGGGATTCCTGATTGTCAGCTTGTGAGACACAACTGTGCTTGACTTCCCATCTTCCCCTCTCCTTCCCTCTGGGTGTCAACTACCAACACGAAGCACACATTCTCCTCTGCCCCTCCGTGCGGTAAGTTGTACGTAGGCTGGTCTTGTAAGGAAGGTCTGTTGTTTTATAGTGTTTCCTGTGTCTTGGCAGTGGGTTCCATTCAGGGTAAAGAGTTAACAAATCTATTTGGGGAGCACATCTCTTTTTTTTTCCCAAAGATTTTATTTATTCATTTGAGAGAGAGAGAGAGAGAGAGAGCGCGCGCGCGCGCGCGCGCGCGCGCGCTCATGAGTGGGGGGAGGGGCAGAGGGAGAAGCAGACTCCCCGCTGAGCAGAGAGTCCAATGCGGGGACTCGATCCCAGGACCCGGAGATCATGACCGGAGCCAAAGTCAGACACTTAACGGACGAAGCCACCCAGGTGCCCCTTGGGTACCACATCTAAGTCACATTCTCCACTTAGTCTTTCTTCAATAACTCTGTCTCTCCCTTAGTTCTCAATAGGAGTGGCGTAGAAGCTTGTTCGTTACTGACAAACTGGAAGACCCCAGCGTTTTGTACCCAAGCTTGCAGCTGAGAGTAGCCACGCCGGGGCATTGGGATTATTGATTTCAGTGGCTTACCGCTGCTTGTGCTGTGTGGGTAGGGAGCTCTAAAGGACACTGGGAGCCGGGACTGCGGGAAAGGGACTTGCTTCTTCCTGTTTGCTTGCTGGCCTTGTCAGGATTGCTCAACCACTCTTCGCTTTGCCGGTGGCAGCTGGCGCCTGCTGCTCCAGCCTTTATTTTCTGACTTTTCCAGAAGGAGCCTCCTTCCTCCCCTGGAGGGCAACAGTGCAAGCCGGGGAGCACGTTCCCCTCAGAGGTAAAGTCTGAACCCTGACTGCTCTGACCTTCTAGTTTGTAACTACGCCAACTTCTGCTCTGGGTCTTAGCCCTAGGGATGGTGGCTGCTTCGCTCAGCTCCTATCCCGGGGTCACAAAGCTCCTCCACGTCCACTGCTGAAATTCTGCAACATCACTTTAGCCATTTTGTTACATTAAAATCTCTCTTGAAATATCTGTGTGACTTCTCTTTTCCTGTGGGATTCCCGTCTGATCCAAAGAGGGGTTTGAAAAACATTCTGAAATTTGGGACAATTATAGGAGTTATTACATAAACTATCTAGGCAGGTATGAGAGTTAAAGAACAGAAGATTACTATGTAATATTTCTAAAATTACCTGATGTGTTTCAAGGTGATCCAGTAATTATAGGTGTGGCATGTGTTACCTATACCCTGAGTGAAAATGCCCAAGACATTTTAGGAATTTTGTTCACTAAGTGAAGACAAAACAATGAAGTTAAAAAAAGAAGAAGAAGGAGAAGAAGGGCACCAGGTTAGACAATGGTATAGTATCTCTTCATAAAGTGAACAGAAGAAAGAAGCATAAAGAGCAAAAACAAGAGTGCTAACCAGAAAACAGAAATGGTAGATAGTCTAGTTATCTCAATATTTACATTGAATGAAAATAGATTACATGCTCCTATTTTCATTTTGATATTTTCAAACCCATAAAATACAGCTATATATCGTTTAGAAGAGCAACTAAAACACAGTCACAAAAAAAAGCCAGAATAATGGTATTGAAGAACATATCCTGTGCAAACATGTGATTGTTACATTGAAGTAACAATGTAAATACTAGGCAGATATTTGCCTTTATGTTTGTATAAGGCAGAAAGTGTTAATTAGTATAGAGAGAGTTACTATCTACAAATACAGGTAATAGGCTATCAAGAAGATGTAACGATCGTAACTATGTATGTTTGTGACAACATAGCTACCGTATAGAATTAGGGGAAAAAACCCAGAGAATTATCATGAAAAGTTTTTTAAATCCACCTTGGTAGTGGGGGATTTAGCAAAATGTTCTCAGAAACAAATTGATAACCCTGAAAAAAATTAGAAATACAAGTTCTGAAAAACAGCATTAACAAGCTTGATCTAATACGTAAAGAATCCTATGCCTAAGAAATAGATAGAGGCACCTGGGTGGCTCAATTAAGTGTCTGACACCTGATTTTGGCTCGGGTCGTGGTCATGATCTTCATGTTGTGAGATTGAGCCCTGCATTGGACTCTGGACTCCGCGTGGAGTTGGCTTGATATTCTCTCTCCCTCTGCCTGTGCCCCTCCCCCCACTAGTGCTTGCGCTCTCTCTCTCAAATAAAATCTTTAAAAAAGGAAATAGAAAATACACATTACATTCCAATAATAAGAAATAGCAAAATTTGAGTATATACAAAGCAACAAAACCTCTCCAATTTTCAAAGAAAAATATCACAAGGATTTGTTATTTTACCACGGTGATAATACATTTAAAATTAATACTAAAAGGTAATACAAATATTTGGAAATGTAAAAATGTACTTTGGCATCATTTGTGTTTTAAAAATGAAGTTAATAATGATGAAAGTTCTGAATACCACACTTAAGATGTATAGCTGAAATGGCAGAGAAAAGCAAATTTATATCTCAGTTTATATTTATTAAATAAATAGGACATAAAAAGTAAGTTCAATAGTCAACTCAGGAAGATGATCAAGAATTAAAATAAATAGGGATCCTTGGTGGCTCAATCAGTTAAGTGCCTGTCTTCGGCTCAGGTTATGATCCTGGAGTCCCAGGATTGAGACCCGCATTAGGCTCCCCACTCAGTGGGGAGTGTGCTTCTCCCTCTAACCCTCCCCCTTTCATGCTCGCTCTCTCTCACTCACTCTCTTCAGATAAATAAATAAAACCTTTTAAAAAAGAGAACTAAAGTAAGTATAGGATATAGTTTATATAAGAGCAAACCTTATGATGAAAATAAAGGATTTTGATGATCATTAAAATATAAACCTAGTTCTTTTTACAAATACCAATGAAATGGATAAGACCAAAAAAGTAGAGATTTAAAAACAGAATTCTATGAAAAAATTTATTTCAATAAATTTTAAAATTAGACATATTTTTAAAACTTCCTTATGTAGAAATAGAAAATCTGAATAATTAATATTAAAAAAATTGAATTGATGACCAAAATTATTCTACAATCAGAGAACACTAAGTCAAACAGTTTTAAAGGCAAATTTTACCAATCTTCAAGGAATGGCCAATTTTCATATTATGTAAAATCTTTTTGAGAACAGAAAAAGAGGGACAACTATCCAGTTCATTTTACAAGGCTAATACAACATTGATGACAAAACTAGAAAAGGATAGTAGAAGAAAAGTAATTTATTGAATAAATCTCAAAAGGTAAAATAAATACAAAAATCTTAAATAATTAGTAAAGTGAACACAGCATTTTCAATATAAAAAAGATATTTTCAGATAAAATAGAATATTAGGCAAAAAAACTTTTTGAGACAAATAGGAGCCTTATATGCCAGTTGAATTAGGAAAGGAGGAAATATGGTAAGTTTATATGTTTAATAAATTGTACCATGAACAACATATAAGTAATGGTGACTGTTTCTCTCTAGACACCGGAGGCCCTTGGACATTATCAGTATGGGAGGGTAGTATGTTTCTGACATGTCAGGGTACAAATCTGGACGCCAGTCACCAAGAAGCCTCTCCCTGAACAAGTGTGATGGAGAAAAGCCCATTTCAGATCTACTGCGGGTCAGTGCTCTCAGGGTAAAAAAATAATTGGTCTCTGCATAATTTTCTTGGTTGGCATGTACACTAAAATAACTTTAACTTAGGAAATTCTACTTCTTTTATATCTGAGTATAAGAATAGATTTAGATAAAAGAACAAAAGCAATTCAAGTCACAAAGTCACTATCAAATTGACTCCATTGTATTCCCCAATATTATACGATGGGGTTAGTTAATTTCCATTTTAGGAAGAAGAGAAAATGTAGCAGCTACAGCCCTAGGGGAGCCTTGGTCTTTCCACCCCCTTGAGCTCGGAATCTCTGGAAATGAAACATAGAAATTGTTTCCTGCTGAGAATTTTCCTTTCCTTTCTGCACTCCGTTAAATTCTACAAAACAGGATTTAACAAGTTCCATTGGGATACCTTATCCTATTTCCTGACTCTTTACCATGTCCCCATAGCTTCTATAGGTCCTGCTACCTGGTCTTACTTTATAAATTGTATTCGTTGTGGTGACTTGATGAAAAAAATAGGATGCACAGTCAGTCGGGTCAGGTGTATAAAACTTAGCCAACACCAGAGAGCATGGGGAAAATATATGGGTTTCATCTGTCCTAAATACCACTTAATCTATTGGGGAGGGGTAGTGGGTGGAGGGGGGGTGTTGGAGTTCTTGAAACTGAAATAAATCCAAGGTTGTGTTAATTGGGTTATATGAAGGAGCCTGGAAGACATTCTAATGCTTCTTACATTTAGGATCATGGACCCCACAGTGAGTGAAGACATCAGCAGTGGTGGCAATTTGTCGTGAGTGTCCCTCTAAGGAAACCAGAGGTAAGTACAGTGAGAGCCCCTCTTCTCTGGGAGAAGCAGACGGAGGTGTGCAGGATGGGTCTTCAACTTTCCCCCTACACCAAAAACTCAGAAGCATCTCGGGAGGTGGGTGAGCTGCACAGAGAATAAAATCCTCTCTTCTGAAAGAAATCCCGTTGCCTCTGTTGAGAAACTTTTTCTCCCAAGAGATCATTGGAAGAAAATAATTTCAACACTAACCTACAGATGCCATCTACTTTATTGGTATGCTGGTACTTCTCCCAACTTATATCCAGTTTGTCTCCTCATTTTTAGCTGTAAATCTGAGATAAGTTTATTATCTACTCTTTGTTCACTCTACAATGTCAGACAGGCGGTAATGAAAAATCACAATACCAAATGTAATTGTTAGTGTCTGTCAATGCCAAATTTCTGCTATTTATAGACTTAGCTAATAGGATAATTTAAAAGTTATCATTCCTTTTAGATACATCTAATGTATCATTTACTCTCCTGCATTTAGTGTTGAGTTTCTTGTTTAAATTATAACAGCTGTTTGAGAGGTTTGCTTGCAAACCTTTCTATTGCCTCATGAACTTAAGTGGTGTTTTCATGAGATAATGGGCTTGATTGACCAAGAAAGGAATTTTTTACAGAAGAGGAAGGTCCTGAAGGTTTTATTTTTGGATGTGAAATTTCTTGTGGTGATTTATTTAAATACAAGAATTATTATCTTTGTGAATCCTTTTACTAGTCCTGTCATTCCAACCAGGTTACACACCAGCGGATGGGAACTGTCTTCTGCACCCTCGGCTGAGACTTGAAGCAGGACATAGAATGTGTTTAGTAAGTAGCTGTGGATTTGACATTTTGTCTTCTAACTATCTGCAGGTAGGAGGAAGATGAGATACTCATTGGTCCTTCTACTTTGGTTTATTGTGTGCCTTCATCATATGAAGTTTTAGAAATAGCCTTGTGATCTTCACTGGCTCTAGATATTGCAAGAAAGTTGAACTGAATATGGCTAACACTTTCCTGTACATTTTGGGCCCGTGAATCCTGTAGTGGAAAGGACCTTAGTATCCTTCTGGTTCAACACAGGAATCCTGTCTTGGACAGATGGTTAGTCAATGTCTGATTTTCAACACTCACTGACCTAAAGTTCAGTTCCGATAAAACAACCAGTTTTCAAGGAGGTGACTCCAATTGTTACAGCTCTTTTTTGAACTAAGATGAAATCACATCCTTCAATAATTTGTACTATGAATTCTGATTCTGCCTTTGAAGCAGGGCAAATGGTTAGTTGCATTTGTTTATGAAATCTTTCAAATACTAACTTAACAGAAATGTTGAATGGGAAACTGATAGATTGGAACTCAATGATGAGTTCTAGGATTCTTATTTTACTGGAATTCAGATGGATTCTGGACTGAAGAAAAAAATGGAGTCAGGCAAAACAGAAGCAATGGCTTGAAACTTAAAATGATTCAAACTTCAGAGTAACCACTCTGTTGTGGAAAGATTCTTTTAAAATTTGATAAGCTACAAAAAACTAATGATTCAAGATAAATAATAAAATTTTTTCACTTAAACTATAAAATATGGTAACGAATCTATGAATATGAGTCTATTGTTAGGGCTCTTACAGATGCCATCTACAGATGCCATCCAAGGCTAGAGCAGTACTTGTTAAGTCCCAGGCTATGACCCACCCTGAAATCATTCAATCAACGTTTTTATGATTAAATAGGATAAGATAATATAGAAAATACATTGCACATAATAAGGACTCAAATATACATATACTAATGCATGTCTGTAGCTAGTAGATATTTCTTACCGTAGGATGTGGCAAAATATTTGGGAAAAACTAAATAGATAGGTAGGCAGGTAGATGGATACAGAGTTTAAATATAACATAGAGTGTAAGAGGGGTGACAGGGGTAACACAGCACAATTAGATGAGACAGCACAATTAGAATAGAACATCTGTAGGTACAAAAGTCACAAGACAAATGTCTCCATTTGAAATCTAGCCAAAGTTGTGGCAAACAGCCTACCATTCTCTTATTTCGTTCGTTCTTATTTTGCTGTCAGTAAAGATCTCAAGGCAAACAAGTAATTAATATATTGAAGGCACAAATTCATGAGAAAACCTGATGCAAGAATCATTGACACGACACCTCGCCCTTCTTCCCATCCTCATGTTGTAGATACTTGAGATAGCAGCACAAATTAGCACTTATAGATATATGTTTACTGCAATCCGGGAACACACATGGGCAAATCTCTGACAGAATCATTACAAACCGAGGGAAGTACCAAGTCCTATGAAGGCAGTTTAAGTATTACTAACATTTTGAACTATGGTGAAAGTTGGTCAATAGACATAAGATTTACTGAAGACCGTAGTAGAATGCTAGGATTTAACTTATTGCCGTGAAAATAATTCCTTCTGTGTTATTTGGAACCATCGTTTTCGCATAGTGACAAACAGTACAAAAATCTCATTAAAGATGTTTTCTTAGGAAATAAACGATGACACACACAGACCCATCATGTTTCAACACTTCCCTCAGGCATTCAGACATGGTGAGCTCCATTATCTCTTTCACAGGAAGATGGGGGGAAATCAGACCTCTGTCACAGAGTTCATCCTACTGGGATTTCCCCTCAGCCCAGGGATTCAGATGCTTCTCTTTGGGCTCTTCTCCCTCTTCTTTGTCTTCACCCTGCTGGGGAACAGGCTCATCCTGGGGCTCATCTCACTGGACTGCAGACTGCACACCCCCATGTACTTCTTCCTCTCCCACCTGGCCATCGTCGACATAGCCTATGCCTGCAACACGGTGCCCCAGATGCTCGTGAACTTGCTGAAGCCAGGCAAGCCCATCTCCTTCGCTGGCTGCTTGACACAGACCTTTCTCTTCTTGGCTTTTGCTCATACTGAATGTCTTCTCCTGGTGGTGATGTCCTATGATCGGTATGTGGCCATCTGCCACCCCCTCCGATATTCTGCCGTCATGAGCTGGAGTGTCTGTGTCACCCTGGTGCTGACTTCCTGGGTTTTAGGAGTCCTCCTGGCCCTAGTACACTTAGTGCTACTCATACCATTGCCCTTCTGTGGACCACAGAAAGTTAACCACTTCTTCTGTGAAATTATAGCTGTGTTCAAGCTTGCCTGTGCAGATACCCACATTAATGAGATTGTGGTTTTGGCTGGGGCAGTGTCTGTGCTGGTGGGACCATTCTCCTCAATTGTGATATCTTACATTCATATTCTAGGTGCCATCCTAAAGATTCCATCAGGGGAGGGGCGCCAGAAGGCCTTCTCCACCTGCTCCTCCCATCTCTGTGTGGTTGGACTCTTTTACGGCACAGCCATTATAATGTATGTTGGGCCCAGGTATGGGAACCCCAAGGAGCAGAAGAAATATCTCCTCCTATTTCACAGCCTTTTCAATCCCATGCTCAACCCCCTGATCTATAGTCTGAGGAACAAAGAAGTCAAAGCTGCTCTGAAGAGGATGCTTGAAAAAGAGAGAACTCCATGAAAACCTGTAGCATAATAAAATAACTGAGTTTAAAGGGACCTGAGAAATCATCTCATCCAATATTCACCAGGATTCATAAACACGCTCTAGGGCATCCTTTTCATCTTCAGATTTTCCTAGCACACTCTCCCAAGAAAGATCATTCTACTTTCCTCCCTCTGGCACTGAAAGTCAATGTTGCACAAGAAAATGAAAATGACTTCCCACTAGTGGCAAAGTGGACACACTTTTAATATAATTATGTGAAATATTCTGAATAAAAGGAAATGAGTTTGTATATTTTTCTGTAATCAGGACTAGTAGACAACATTTTATAAAATAAAGCAAGGTATTGGCAGAATGTTTAAGATACAGTGAATAGGAGAGATTGATAAGGTAATAATTTCAGTATTTAAAATCAGCAGCTGTCATCTCCTTCAAAAATAGGTCTACATTTGAAACACAATTCCTGTTTAAATTCCCTTGATAGCAATGTTTTCTAAGGCATAATCGACTTAAGTGGGGAAGAGCACGAGCCATGACTTCAAGGGAAGGAGAATGGAAAATGTGCATGTGATGCCGCTACGAACAACAAAAACCCCAAAGGAGATCGGGCTAGTAAATATGTGGACATTGGAGCTCTCTCTGTTGCTTGTTTTCTCTACTTGGGGAATGGAGGTGGTGATCTGTGGAGGAGAAGAGAACAGAAAGGAAGTCATTGAGAGTTCTTGAAAGAGCTCTCTATTTTCTCTCACTGGTTGGGTCATTTGTCTCTGATGGGAAATGACCAACACTTGGAGAAAACTTCCTAGCAAATGACAGCAGACTGTAATTTTTGTGATGACTAGTTGATGAATGATATTTGAGCTAGAAATTATCAGGGGGGCGCCTGGGTGGCATAGCAGTTAAGCGTCTGCCTTCGGCTCAGGGCATGATCCCGGTGTTATGGGATCGAGCCCCACATCAGGCTCCTCTGCTATGAGCCTGCTTCTTCCTCTCCCACTCCCCCTGCTTGTGTTCCCTCTCTCGCTGGCTGTCTCTATCTCTGTCGAATAAATAAATAAAATCTTTAAAAAAAATAGAAATTATCAGGAATAATTTGATTTTAAGTTAAGAGATTGAGGTGAGTTTAATAACCCATCTTATTCAAACTAAATTCCAGCACTTAGTTATGAAGTGAGAGAAAATAGTTAAGAAGGAGTGGAAAAGGATATATAAGGATACTTTTTTTGTTTTTCAATTCTTTTCTCAAATCTGCCATATACTTAAACTGTATAAAAGGCAAATATAAAACTTTTAGAATAAGGTGTTTTTTTGGCAAAGTGTTTTAAAGAGGAAACTATATGGACTTCTGTCTTACAAAGCAACCCTTTTGTAAGAATATCTGTTATACAGGCCTTACTCCATGACCAAATAAAGGTTGAAAACACGTGATTGTGAGCTCAGATAAAGCTGGGTTTTTACAAAGTTCTGCCAATTGCTAGATGTGCAAACGTCTGCAATATACTGAAATTCTTTGGAATTTAGATTTTGTTTTGTATAAAATGAATTCACTAATACTAAGCATATAGGTTTGTAAGAGGAAATATTTTGTGCAAATGCTTGCAGAATCCACGAGTCATAATAAGAGCTCAATAAATGGTAATTACTAATATTAGCCACTACATACCTTCATCATATCTTTGAAGAACACGACTATGACTTATAAATGAGACCATTGAAAATGAGATCTTCTATTATACTAGAAAAGGAGCAGGAATTTTGCAAAATGTAGCCTTTTATATGATGGAAAATGTCAAGGTTTCAAATAACTTAGGAAATACAAAATGACTCATAGTCTTTCTTTTGCAATCTCAGTTCTCTAAAGAAATAATAAATATTTAAAAAACACATGGATGGGGTGTCTAGGTGGCTCAGTTGGTTAAGCATCTGACTCTTGATTTGGCTTAGGTTGTGATCTCAAGGTCATGGGATGAAGCCCCGCATTGGGCTTTGTGCTGAGTGTGGAGCCTGCTTGGGATTCTCCCTCTCCCTCTGCCCCTCCCCAACCTTGAGGGCATGTGCACACTCTCTCTCTCAAAAATAATAAATAAAAAAATTTAAAAGCACACATAAATACAATTCAGAATTGTAGTATTTTATGCATTCTACATGTGGTGGTGCATATATATATGTACATGTATATATACGTATATATGAAATTTACATGTGTGTGTGGATGCACACACAATCACATATATTACATGAAAAGGGGGCATTATTTTTATTTGCCTTCTTTTACGCACGATGTGAGATTCACTCAGGTTGTTGCCTGTGGCTCTATTTCATTAACTGTTTCATGGCATTATATTACATAAACATGTATCAATTTATCCATTATATTTCTGGTGAGTAGTTGAGTTGTCTGCAATTCTGGCTATAATAAGTATTCCATGAATATTATTAAGCACAACTTTTTGGAGGACATATGCAATAATTTCTGTTGGCTACATACTCAAGGCAATGTTGGCTTATGAATGCTCTGTACTCGGATCTGCCTTTGCTTAAACTCCTGATAGGCTGCCTATGTAATTATCATTTACCCATGACCTACAATGTGCCTCACACTGAGCTAGGTATTAGTAATACAAGGATGAGCCAAATATATGCAATTTCTGCCTGGTGGGTTTACAATCTGATAAGGGAAACTGGAATTATTCTGATAATAGTAAACTTAAATATTAAGGGGTCACAAGTCTGATTTTCTTTCTTCTAAACAGCTGAACCAAAAATAAAGAATTTATTTATTCTTTTGTGATTAGCTTAATATTCTTAATTAGCAGCAATGAAAGATTGGGGGAGTGGGCAAGTGAAGTTATATATGTGTATTGGGATGACATGAACTTGAAACTTTTCTATCAAAGATAGAAACCTGTCTTGCCTGGTTTGAAGAGCCTCTTTTTCATGTCATTTCATCCTGGTCTGGTCTACATGTCCATCTCTCCTTGAGATTTGTTAGGCCCTTCATGAGGGCTGGCCATTACCTGCTGAGATTTGGCCTCTCTGGACCTATCCCAGGTCCTGTCTAGCCTTTGATCCTGGAGTATGAGGCTATGGAAAGTATGTTCTCTTATTATATTTAGTCAGCATCCATTATACTTCCAAAGTGGCTCATCCACACCTTAGCCCTTATGCTGTTACGGGCTTGTCTGCGATATGACCGTGTGTTTCATTTTGACCTCTGGTCTGGTCAGACCGCCCTGAAGCCCTCAGAGACAAGGCTATGTCACCTGCACCATGTTCATTCCCTATGAAAGCTATAGCCTTGCTTTCCTAGCATTTGCCTTTGTCACCTCTATCTGGGGACATGTGGAATCATCTGAATATGGAGGCAGCAGGGACTCAGGACAGCTGCTTCAGGCTTGTCCATGTAGCCATGTGAGTTCTCCAGCACTCAGTTCTTGCTCATCCTGTTGTGATGTTTTATGCAGTTGCCCTCTACGTTGGTCTCCAACCAGAGATACTAATGGGGATTGTATAGAAATAGTCAGATTTGTTCTCATCATATCTAATAACCTTCTTTTTTTTTTATTTTTGTGGCATGAAATTTGCTTATTTATTTATTTTTTAAATTTTTAATTTTTTTTTTATGTAAAGTTCGATGACTCATTAGTTGCGTATAACACCCAGTGCACCATGCAATATGTGCCTCCTTACTACCCATCGCCAGCCTATCCCATTCCCCCACCTCCCACCCCTCTGAAGCCCTCAGTTGTTTCTCAGAGTCCATAGTCTCTCATGCTTCATTCCCCCTTCTGATTACTCCCCCTTTCTTTATCCCTTTCTTCTCCTACGGATCTTCCTAGTTCTTATGTTCCATAGATGAGAGAAACCATATGATAATTGTCTTTCTCTGCTTGACTTATTTCACTTAGCATTATCTCCTCCAGTGCCGTCCATGTTGCAGCAAATGTTGAGAAATCGTTCTTTTTGATAGCTGAGTAATATTCCATTGTATATATGGACCACATCTTCTTAATCCAGTCATCTGTTGAAGGGCATCTTGACTCCTTCCACGATTTAGCTATTGTGGACAATGCTGCTATGAACATTGGGGTGCATATGGCCCTTCTCTTCACTACGTCTGTATCTTTAACTGTGATTGAAAACATCCAAGATTTCTGATATTAAAATATAGGTAAAATATATATTTAAATGGAACATGCATACTAAAGAATATCTTCTTAAAAATCAGAGTCATGTTTTATTGTATGTTTGTTGACTTGTATTTATAATCCATATTACATGAAGAAAGGAAGATTACTAATGCCATAGGCATAATACCCATTTTTTTAAAAAAGATTTTATTTATTTAATTAAGAGAGAGAGAGCACAAGCAGGGGAGGGGCAGAGGGAGAGGGAGCAGCTGATTTCCCGCTGAAGCAAGGAGCCCAATGCCGGGCTTGACCCTAGGACCCTGGGATCATGACCGGAGCCAAAGGCAAACACTTAACCAACTAAACCACCCAGGTGCCCCAATAATATCCATTTTTTGATAGAAAACTCACGTTGATAATAAAGGATTTTTCTTCTATTTGCTTATCTGAATTTTCAAATCCAACTGAGGAATCTGTATTGTTTATATAATGAATAAATACAAGTTTTTTTGAGAAGCACAATTTTAAAAATAGAAAATCTATGAAACAGGTAAATGCAGGTTTTTAAATAATCTGATCATGTAGAGATAAAAATTATGGACTGGAATAATTGGAAAGTACAAGAAAACAGGAATTTAGTTATGCATTGAATAATTTGCAAATAGATGAAGAAATGACACTGGAAATGGGAGGTGATGAGGGTACCATCAAACAACACTTCAGCAGGAAACTGGAATGGGAAATGTGGAAGAGAGTAAGGAATAACATTTAGTTGAGAAACAAGGTTTTATAGGTAGGTGCTGAAAGTCACCTTTGGTAATGATAGCATTGTTCTGTTTGCACTGAGTAACTTACTTGCAAAGAGAAATAGCAATTATTTGGCTTCCTTTCTACATAGACTAGTTTTAGGATTTCTAGACTAGAAACAATAAGCAATATAGCAGAGTTCCTATCTTGAAAATCATGTTATGATTAAGCACCTAAAAATACTGGGTAAAATATTTTAAAAACCATAATTTTTAAGTGCACAGCTGGGCTTGCAAGAGCATAAATAAAATTCTCAGTGGACAAAGATGGGGCACAATCACCAACTGAGTGGTGAGATTGTAAGGCAGCACCTGGCTTTCAGGTCACTTTCAATCCTCAGGATTCCAGGTTGTACTAACTGCAATGGGCCCATGAGATATATAGCCTTCTCTTATGTAAGGCAGGATATTAGAATAAAGACGCCTTCATGAAACTAGACCCTTCCTCCATTACCATCAGGAATACAGTAATAAGCAGTTAATGAGAAGCTAGCTTCTCAGTTGAATCCACAGAAGTCAGAGGACAGTGGGGGAATATCTTTAAAGCACTGAAAAACAGCTATCAATCAAAAGTTTACACACAGAAGAGTACCCTTCCAAAACTCAGATGAAATAAAAACATTCCCAGACAAAAACAAAAATAAAACCAACAAGCAAACAAATGAATTAGAATCTTTATTGCCAGTAGGTCTACACTGCAAGAAATCCTAAAGATAATACCTTTTTCTAGCTGCAGGAATGCTCCCTGATCATAATGGGTCTAATTATTTTTCTCTAAATATTAAGAATATTTACTTTAACTTTGGTTTTTCAGAAATGTTACTGTAGTATTTCCAGGTATCTTTTACAGCAATTTATCCTGCTTGTGTTTTGCTGAGATTTCTGCATTCATGGGAACACACTTTCACCATGATTTGGAAATACTCAGAAATAATTCCTTCAAAATTTGCTTTTTTCCCCATTATATTTTTCTTTACTCTCAAGTATATGTTAGAATTTTTTTTTTACCACACTCCTTTATATCTCTCAGACTCAACTTCATTTTTCCATTATTTTTCTTTTTATGTTTCCATTTGATAGTTTTCTGTTAATCTTAATATAAGATCTTGGTCCTGCTCTCTGCCAGGGGCTATCATCTGTTAAATTCAGCCAGTGTTTTTTCAATATATTATATATTACTGTTTCAAAATGAATATTTGATTCTTTTTGTAGATTCTAATACATCACTGAAATATTACATTTTTATTCTTTATATCTTTTTTTCCCTTTTCTTTGACAAATTATAGTAATTTGAGTTTTTATTTGTAACTTTAGTATCTGTTATATCTGGGACCTCTACTGTTGACTATTTTACTTCTTGATTATTGATATCTTTTCCTTGCTTTTTTCATGTGTTACATGATGCCTTTTAGAAGCCGTAAATTATGTCGTACTCCTATAAAGGTTATTGATATATTTTGTTTTTACTGAGTAAGCAGTGAAATTTGATGAGGATCAGCTTGTTTCTCTTGAGGTTCCATTTTAAGGTGGTTAAAACTAACCAATTTCAGTGTTACCCCTACTGCTCAGGCATCGTTTCTGTGCCTACACCAAGGTCTTTACGAAGAGATCTCCACCCTGGCTGGATTGTAACTCCCAAATCCCCTGAACATTTTGCAACTTCTGAAGTTTCTGCTCAGCTCCTTTCAGTTCCTCTAAGCTCTCCTCATCTTTTGGCACCTCAGCCAGTGGTCTCTGTTAGGTTTCAGCATCCATGTAGTTAGGATTAAGAAAGGCCTAAGAGGACTCCCCTCTCCTCTCTATGGGTCCTTCCTCTTCCAGATCCCCACACCAACTCAATTCCCAGTTCGCCTATTTTTCTGTAACTCCAATTTCTGTTGCTTGCACCCAGCAAGACTGCAGCTTTCTGCCTGGACTCTATTTTCATGACCACTGTTTGGGACTATCTTCTGGAAGAAAGCCTCTGTGAATGTGAGCCCACTTTGTATATCTCTTTTTCTCAAGGAGCACGACCCTGTACTACTGGTGTGCTTCCTGAACACCCTCATCTGAAGCCTGAACTCACTTCTAATTATCTTACCAACTTCACCTTGCTCAACAAAGCATTAAATATAATCAAATAAAAATTTTGTGAAAAATTGATCTCATTAATGATTAAAGCAACATGAAAATAATGTTGCCAGTTTGGAAGAGGGCTTAGCAAGGGCATTTATATGTAATTCCCACAAATGGCAAACCGCTCCAGTTAACAGTTTTGTTTTTATACCGAAGTCTCTATTGGCAGGTAGGTAAGACCTGGGGCAATATAATCCTGAACCATATTCCAAAAGATATGATTATTCTGAAATATCAAGTCATGTACCTGAGAAGCAAATGTTAAGGAAGCTGACTTGTGGTTGTTAAGCATGGATACCATATGATAAGGCTTCATTGTCTGACAACAAGTAATTAGCTGGATTGACCTGAATTGTGTTCACTCAAAGTTCATATGTTGAAATCATGGTCCTGTAATACCTCAAAGGGGGGCTTTCTGGAGATGGGGTTTTATAGAGGTAATTATATCAACATGAGGTATTTAGAGTAGCTCTAACTAATATAGCTGGTGTCCTTATAAGAAGAGATTAGGACACAGACATAAACATGTGAAAACACAAGGAGAAGATAGCCATCTCCAAGCCAAGAAGAGGGACCTTGGAAGGAACCAACCCAGTCCACACCGAAATCTCAGACTACTAACCCTCAGCACTGTCTATGCATCCCAGACCGTGGTAGTTTCTTATGGCAGCCATAGCAAATAATAGAGAGGTGAAATAGACAAACGAAAATTAGCAGAGAGCCAAGCATTGTTAGGTACCAGTCAGTTACCAAAGGCACAAGTCAGTTACCAAAGGTACCATATAAGCAGCTACTGAAAAATTCTTCACCGTGGCAAAGAGTTTATTTCAAGTTTGGGAACAAAAATTTTTTTCTTAATTGTGCAAGTCTTTTATTGAGGTCTTTTGGAAAAAAATAACATTTCTAGGATCATTACACAAAACTAATATCTGAGATATTTTCAGGTTAATGTTCACTTTATGAAAGCACAATGCTCACATCAAGATTATTTATAAATTTCCCAAGCATTGCATTTCTCTGAGACCCTCTGAAAGAATCATGTAAACAAAATTTACCTTAAAAATTAATTAAAGCCATATGAAAATAAATACCATTATGGACAGTATGGATGTATGTGATATATATATATATATTCTTCAATCACTAAACCAGGTTGATGATTAGCAGATTGAATTCAAAAGAGCAAAAAAGGAATCTCATCAATGCTAACTCTTCTCTAACTTCATGTTTTATTTTTATTTTTTTTAAGATTTTATTTATCTATTTAACAGAGAGAGAGACAGCCAGCAAGAAAGGGAACACAAACAGGGGGAGTGGGAGAGGAAGAAGCAGGCTCCCAGCGGAGCATGGAGCCCGATGTGGGGCTCGATCCCAGAACCCTGGGATCATGCCCTGAGCTGAAGGCAGACGCTTAACGACTGAGCCACCCAGGTGCCCCTAACTTCATGTTTTAAACACCAAGTGCAATAAAGTTTGGAGAAGTCATCAGAAACCTAGTTATAAGGCTTCTAAACAGACAAGAGTTAGAGATATTAAGGGCTAGAAAATTTTCTTTACATTTACCTAAGCTTATATGATGTGAAGAGTAGCTGTACGCTATCTGTGGAGACAGGANTCTAAGCTTATATGGTGTGAAGAGTAGCTGTACGCTATCTGTGGAGACAGGAAATATTCGTTTTCTTCAAAAAAATATAGGCACTGGTCAATAGAAATAATGTAAGGATCTCCAAAAATCCTCTGCTCCATAAAGAAAAAGTACACTGACAAATTTGTAGAAAACAACTCTTTCAGAATGCAAGGGGGAAAATGGCAACAATCTGGGGAGTATGCATGCAAGGAAAACTGCTGACCTTGTTAAGAACCATGAGCTTTGGGGTGGTTCAAATTGATGTGTGTCCATCATCAACTCCCCAGCTTTGCAGTATCCTTGAAAACCAATAGCCCCACAATTGTCATGGAAACCAGCATCTCTGCAGCCTCTGGAGGGGGAGAATAGGTTGAAGCAATAAAAGAGCAAAGAATTGGTAAACTTGCAGTTAAGTTTATATTAACATAACCATAAAATTAGAATGCTAATCATAATCCCCAGGAGTAGCCACTAAGAAAATAACTCAAATATATATATTTGTGTGTGTGCGTGTGTGTGTATAAAGAAATGACAAGAGAATTAAATAGTGCACTACAAAATATTTAACAAAAAGGGACCAGTAATGAAGGAATGAACAGAGAAACAAAACATCGTAAGATATACGGAAAACAAATAGCAGTTAGTGTACGAATGTTGATGTTGGGGTTGGGGGCACCTGGGTGGCACAGTGGGTTAAGCAGTAGGCTCTTGATTTGGCTAGGTCATGATCTCAGGGTCCTGGGATTGAGCCCTGCCTGGCATGTCAAGCCCTCCATTGAGCCCTGCCTCAGGGCTCAGCTGCTCAGTGGGGAGTCTGCTTCTCTCCTGCTCCCTCTGCCCTCCCCACACTTGCTCACTCCCTCTCTAGAATAAATAAATAAATCTTTAAAAAAAAATGTTGATGTTGGGCTTAGAGTCTAGGTAGACCTTAGAACCTGCACTCTTACACTTTCATCTAAATTGTGGAATTAAGACTAAATTTTATCAACATCAGAGAATACAATTAACACTTTGAATGTTTAATTAGCAGTACAAAAATTTATATAAAGTTATAGCAATGACCAAAGACAGCTAGAAGAAGGGGAGCGAGAACAGAAGGCATGGGG
>NC_048218.1:201676867-201705295 GCF_002007445.2 Ailuropoda melanoleuca
TTGAATTCAAAAGAGCAAAAAAGGAATCTCATCAATGCTAACTCTTCTCTAACTTCATGTTTTATTTTTATTTTTTTTAAGATTTTATTTATCTATTTGACAGAGAGAGAGACAGCCAGCAAGAAAGGGAACACAAACAGGGGGAGTGGGAGAGGAAGAAGCAGGCTCCCAGCGGAGCATGGAGCCCGATATGGGGCTCGATCCCAGAACCCTGGGATCATGCCCTGAGCTGAAGGCAGACGCTTAACGACTGAGCCACCCAGGTGCCCCTAACTTCATGTTTTAAACACCAAGTGCAATAAAGTTTGGAGAAGTCATCAGAAACCTAGTTATAAGGCTTCTAAACAGACAAGAGTTAGAGATATTAAGGGCTAGAAAATTTTCTTTACATTTATCTAAGCTTATATGGTGTGAAGAGTAGCTGTACGCTATCTGTGGAGACAGGAAATATTCGTTTTCTTCAAAAAAATATAGGTACTGGTCAATAGAAATAATGTAAGGATCTCCAAAAATCCTCTGCTCCATAAAGAAAAAGTACACTGACAAATTTGTAGAAAACAACTCTTTCAGAATGCAAGGGGGAAAATGGCAACAATCTGGGGAGTATGCATGCAAGGAAAACTGCTGACCTTGTTAAGAACCATGAGCTTTGGGGTGGTTCAAATTGACGTGTGTCCATCATCAACTCCCCAGCTTTGCAGTATCCTTGAAAACCAATAGCCCCACAATTGTCATGGAAACCAGCATCTCTGCAGCCTCTGGAGGGGGAGAATAGGTTGAAGCAATAAAAGAGCAAAGAATTGGTAAACTTGCAGTTAAGTTTATATTAACATAACCATAAAATTAGAATGCTAATCATAATCCCCAGGAGTAGCCACTAAGAAAATAACTCAAATATATATATTTGTGTGTGTGCGTGTGTGTGTATAAAGAAATGACAAGAGAATTAAATAGTGCACTACAAAATATTTAACAAAAAGGGACCAGTAATGAAGGAATGAACAGAGAAACAAAACATCGTAAGATATACGGAAAACAAATAGCAGTTAGTGTACGAATGTTGATGTTGGGGTTGGGGGCACCTGGGTGGCACAGTGGGTTAAGCAGTAGGCTCTTGATTTGGCTAGGTCATGATCTCAGGGTCCTGGGATTGAGCCCTGCCTGGCATGTCAAGCCCTCCATTGAGCCCTGCCTCAGGGCTCAGCTACTCAGTGGGGAGTCTGCTTCTCTCCTGCTCCCTCTGCCCTCCCCACACTTGCTCACTCCCTCTCTAGAATAAATAAATAAATCTTTTAAAAAATGTTGATGTTGGGCTTAGAGTCTAGGTAGACCTTAGAACCTGCACTCTTACACTCTCATCTAAATTGTCGAATTAAGACTAAATTTTATCAACATTAGAGAATACAATTAACACTTTGAATGTTTAATTAGCAGTACAAAAATTTATATAAAGTTATAGCAATGACCAAAGACAGCTAGAAGAAGGGGAGCGAGAACAGAAGGCATGGGGTATAGAGGCACGTTTCTAAATGTATACAATGGATTAATCTCTACATAAAGTGGGCGCTCTCTCAACAACAACAGAGGGAAGGCATGAGAGGAAGGCTTATAATTGGGGATTTGTAGTGGCTTTACAGATGTTGGATTTACTCTCTCTCTCTTTTTTATTTTAAATTATGTTATGTTAGTCACCATACAGTGCATCATTAGTTTTTGATGCAGTGTTCCATGATTCATTGTTTGCGTATAACACCCAGTGCTCCATGCAATATGTGCCCTCCTTAATACCCATCACCGGGCTAGCCTATCCCCCCACCCCCTGCCCCTCTAAAACCCTCAGTTTGTTTCCCAGAGTCCATAGTCTCTCGTGGTTCCTTTCCCCCTCTGTTTACCCCCACTTCATTTTTCCCTTCCCTCTCCTACCAATCTCCCTGCTATTCCTTATGTTCCACAAATGAGCGAAACCATATGATAATTCTTTCTCTGCTTGACTTATTTCACTTAGCATACTCTCTTGAGATAGGAGGTCAGTGGGCTCTGCTGATTCACACTGATGTACACTAGGCTAACATTCAGTCTGGAACACTGCATTTGGGAAGAGGCCTGGCAGGACCTACTAATTTAAGTGTTAACAGCATGTAAAATGCAGTGAAGTCCTGGGGACTGATGAAGTTCCATAGAAAGTAGACAGAAAATAGATACAAAGAATAAACCTTGAAAAATGCCAATGTTCATAGATAGGAGAAATGAGGAGAAACCCACCAAGACAGAGAAGGAGCAGCCAGGAAGGTAGAAGGACCACAGTGGGAGGAGAACACTCTGAGAGTCGAAGGAAAGGAGTGTTTCAAAGAGAGAGCACTGTTGACTGGGTTAAATGGTGTTGGCAGGTCAAGTCGGATAAGGACAGAGAACTGGTCATTGGGTTCAAGATAATTGGTGTCTTTGAGAAAAGGAGTTTCACAAGCTGACTGGATGTGTTCAAGGGAAAAGGAGCAAAGACATTTGAGACAAATTGCTGGAGAGTAGTTCTTGAGTAGGCAGGAGGGACGGGATGCACAGTGTAAGGGGCAGGCTGTCCTTCATGAGGCAAAGCCAGGAACTTCCCAGGAACAGCAGAGGAGTTGGGAATGAATGCAGATCCAGGATCCTGGTCAATGTTCTAGTTAAGATTGTGAATTATCATCTGGTAACTTCTGTGTTCCCAGTGACTCTCAGTCAGTAGCTGGGACTGTGGGTGGGAGGATGCCTGAGAGGTTTAAAGAGAGAAAATACGGGGGAAATTCATCTTAAAGAGAAGACTAGAGAAACGGTGAGTTCTGGTGGCATGGAGGACCAAACTCATGTGAACAGTCATGAATTTAAGACAGCCTGAGTCATCAGGTTTATGTGTTTTTCTCCAGCTATATGGAGGCCAGCAAAGCCATCCACCATTTAAATTCAGTCTAAAGCCTACAGGCTTGGAACAGAGGCATTAAAATTGCCTAAGTGTAGAATGGAAAAAGAAATGTTAAGTATTTAAGGGGTGGCTTGTAACCAAAGGAAGACAGGATAGCACTGAAGGAATAGGGTTCAATCTCTGAGTTTCCATGTAAAAATAAATATTTGCAATGGAAATTTTTGATAATTCACTTTCCAGTAACACTTTGCAGCAGACAGAGATTGTTCACTCCCTAGAGAGGATATAGTCCTTTGAGGTGCTGCCTTAACAAGCCCCACTGGGGGCACACTTACATCATAACATTTAAACCGTTCCAAGAGGGGACACCTTGAGGATCAAGTAGGTAAGAAGTCCGAATACTTGAGGCTTATACCATGTGACATAAGCCATCAAGTATGACTTGGATCTGCTACATTTTCATGCCAACATCATCCTGAGTAGCAGCACCCAGGCCATTCTTCCCGAGTTCTCACTTTTCTGCATAAGCTGGTACACAACACGCGCGCACACACACACACGCACACATACGGATCACAGAGCTGGAGAACTCTGCACAGGTTTACACTACTCTGTAGGGAGACACGGAATGGTGGGAAGACACTTTGTAACATGTTCCCTGGATGCCACAGGTATGCCTCCGGGGAATGGGCTGGTTTTAGGCGATCAGAGTATAAAGCCCTCGGAGCATCTGGACGACACCTAAGCACCCCTGAGTGCTGTCCTCTTGGTGAAGGTAGAAAGGATATCTGGGACACATCATCCACCAAACCTGCTTTAGGGAGTAGGTGACTCATTTGCCCATCTCTGTGTGTTTTCCTGTACATTCAAGCCGAGTTTAAGGGATATACCAGAAATAGCACCCCCGTTTGTACAAATCATTATAGATAAATTGGTTCATGAATAACAGAAGAGGAAGACAGAAGGATGGCAGAAATTATCAGGTTTAAAAAGAAGAAAAAGCCACTTTTGTGAAGACCTCTTTCTCCCACCGTGCTGGGGGTCTCAGTCACACCAGTATTACTGACGACTACGCTGTCGCAAGCCCTCCTCAGTCACACCTCTGGGAAGAGGCCGGTGGGATTAGATGCCTGCGACTCATGGTATCAACCTGAAAGGGGCATAAGAGCCATCGAATCCATTTGCCTCTTTTTACTATTGAAGAAGGTGAAGCCAAAGTCTTACACGATTTTCCTTGACTGTCATTTCTTCCCCTGCTGCACAATCTGCTTCCACGACATCTTGGAAATATCTTCCAACCAGGGAAGTGAGAACACGGGGGCCCCTTCTATGTGCTGCCGAGGAGGGAGGTCTTCATCGGTGGCAGGGAGAAATCCTGTAGCTATTTGATACAATTCCATTATTATTTTTTGTTTATCGGTGAAGCTGGTAGAAGTTCCTGATTAGCTTTTTCTTACTTGGTGCTCCAAGCTCGCCCTTCAGGGGTGGTGGCCTCATTCTAGGGGAACCCTCTGATCCCAGAATGGAATAATGTGATCACTAGTCTCTTTTAAAGTTAGGATGAACGTACAGCTGGTGGAAAGATGGTAAAAACCACTACTACAGAGCTTCTCTGTTTCACTTCTGTTCTGTATCTGGCACCGTATTCAGTGAAAACATTTGCAGTATAAAATTTAAAAAACTTAAGTGCTCTCTTTACTTCTGAAGTCACTTTTGAGAAGTGGTGGTTTTTTTTTTTTAAACAAAGCAACGAAAGTGAAAATGTGTTATTCTTAAATTTAAAAAATGCAAAAAGAAAAACAGGAGAATCCAGGTCAGCGTGTGTACTATGACGTAATGAGATGATCTTCTCTTTGCTTGGATTCTGTGTTAAGAGATAATTTGCTATTTTAAAGATCCTCTCATTTGTATTCTGACAGGTTTGTTTTCACCTTTCATATTTAGATCTAAAACCCACCTGGAATTTATTTTGTATATTACGTGAGGTGGGGCCATGTTTTCATTTTGTTCACATGGATGGTCAACTGACCCAGCATTATTAAATGCCACTGCCACCTTTGCCTGAGATCCTGTGAGTGAACTTGAGTGTGAGTGCACGAGTGCATGGGTGTGTTTCTGAATTTCTGAGTTAATCAAGTTGTTCCATTGGTCTGATTGTTTATCTTTGCCCCAATATCACATTGACTTAATTACTGTGACTTTATGATAAGTGTTGGTGATGGAGTAACTCCTACCTCATTCTTCCTTCTCCAGAGCTCTATGGCTATCCTTTACCTTTTGCATTTTTATATAACATTTAGAATAAGACGATTAATTCCCACACATTAAAAAACCCGCTGGTATTCTGATTTGAATTTCATTGAAAGTATAGATCAATCTGGAGAGATTTAGAACTTTATAAATCGTCTATCTGTAAACACACACACATATAAATAACCTTCATTTTGTCCATCGACCTTGAATCCAGAGTTTTTAAAAACATCACTCATTGATTTCAACAGTTTATAATTTTTTTAAAAATCTTATTTATTTATTTGAGAGAGAGAGAAAACATGAGAGAGAGAGAGAGAGAGAGAGTGAGAGCACAAGCAGGATGCAGGGGCAGAGGGAGAGGGAGAAGCAGACTCCCCACTGAGCAGGGAGCCTGACTGCAGGCTCCATCCTGCGGATCATGACCTGAGCCGAAGGCAGACGCCCAATTTAATTAAACATTAATGTTTCTCTATGTTTTGTAAATACTCTTTCTCAGATTAAAGTTCCTTTCTATTTGAAGTTTGCTAGTTCTTTTTTTAGGAATAGATCCTGATTTTTATCTTGTTGGTGGATTTTTTTTCCCCCATTAGTATTGTATAGTTTCTCCTCTGTGCCGATAAATGGTTTGGAATGATACTACTATGGCGCTACCAGTTTCTATGTGTCAAGAACATGTTTTTTCATTATTCCTTTTTAAAACTTTGTGTGTGTGTGTGTGTGTGTGTGCGTGTGAGAGAGAGAGGGAGAGGGAGAGAGACACAGACAGACAGAGGCAGAGAGACAGAGTTTGGATTTATGTTTGGGCGGTTTAGTTCTGATTCTTGTAAGGATTTTGTGACTTGGTTTTCTGATTTTCATCTAATATGATTAACTATCTTTTAATGACTTGTATTTACATATAATGTGATAATATATATAGATTTATTAATGCCAGCTTACTTTGTATTTTTTATCAAATCTTATTTGCTTCTTTATTTCCCTTTTTTTTTTCCCTTCTGCCTGCTGCTGGATGGATAATGCTTTTAGTTTCTTTTATTTGCCTTATAATTTTGAAAACTAGATTTTATGTCTGTTTATGATGATTTTCATTAATTGGTAATATCCAAGTTTAGTAAATTATTCTAACAAATTTAGTCATTTGGGGTTTCGATTCTCATCAAGAAATTGAGCTTATCAAACATCCCTTCCTTGTTTACTTACTATTTTTAGATTTCATCTCACCCCCTTTAAAGTACCAAAATAATTATTTTATAATCCATAGGCCATAAAATTTACCAGCATATTTTTTCAAGTGATGTGTCAATATTATTTGTGTATTTTAAATAGGCCTTGTGCCTACTTAAAAAAGAACCTCTGATTCACTTTTATTCTTATCAACGAATATACTTTAATGGTGTCCTGAGGATCTGTAGGTGTCAAGACCCTCCTTATCCGCATGCCCAATAATGTTTTGGCTCTCTTTCATTCAAGAGAGTTCTTGAAGGTACAACGCTTTAGAGCAACAGCTTACCCCTTTGGCACATTAAGGTAGTAGCTTATGTCTTCAGACCCTTTCTTCCTGATGAGAAGTCACTGGCACTTGAATTGTTGTTCCTATGTATTTCATTGTTTTTATAATTGGTAACTCTTAATATTTCCTCTTAATTCTGGAGAAAGTAAATGAGAAAACAGTCTAACAAAAGTTACTGAAGAAACAAATGAAATTAGTGCTTCTATTAAAAAAATCACAAAGTCGGGGTGCCTGGGTGGCTCAGTCAGTTAAGTGTGCAACACTTGATCTCAGCTCAGGTCTTTTTTTTTTTTTTTTTAAGATTTTGTTTATTTGTTTGAGAGGAAGAGAGAGAGCACAAGCAGATTCCCCACTACGCACGGAGTCTGATGTGAGCTGGATCCTGTGTGACCTTGAGATTGCGACCTGAGCTGAAGTCAAACACTTAGCCAACTGAGCCACCCAGGCACCCCAGCTCAGGTCTTGATCTCAGGGTTGTGAGTTCCGGCCCTTTGTTGGGCTCCATGCTGGGCATGGAGCCTACTTGGAAAAAAAAAAATCACAAATCCTATGTATGAAACAAAAAGAGCTCTCTAGTGAACCAAGAACAATGTGTACAGGAAGAATCAACTTTAAGCTCTGAGGACAGAAAGAATAAAGTCATTAAAAAAATTTTTTTTAAGTCAGGCAGATGGGATAAATGTTAACCTGGTGTCAGTCATAGAATAAATGTACAATTACAATATAGTCATGAAAAATCTATCACATGGTGAAGAGAGAAAAAGAAAAACATCTGAAAGGGTAATTGAGGGACATGAGTTGATCAACTCTAATTTGATTGAATAAAAGACCCCCAAAGTCTAGACACAGTGCAATGTAGAGGATGGAGGAAAGACAACAGTCAAAGAGATAATTGTTAAGAACTTATATTCATTGAGAATTTTTATTTATCCTATTCTGCTATCAAAATACATTTATTATCTGAAGATTCATATATTCTTCAATAATGGAAAATACTTCATTTTGCTTGAGTATACATTTATCTTTATTTTTTGTGCTCGTTAAGTAGAATGCATTTTTTTTTAACCATTTAAGGACTTAGGTCTCTTTTGAATTCTGAAACATTTTTGCTGAAATCTCTTCAAATACGGTGCTTCACTATTCTCTCCGTTCTTTTGCTCTGGAAACTATCATGTCTAAGTTTAGCTGCCCAATCTATTTTCATGTCTCAAGATGGCACTTTGAAAATGGTAGCCCTTTGCTTGTCTACGTTAACATCTGTGTGGGTGCTTAAATGTGACCTTCCAATACACTTTTCCTCTCTTTAATGTGAGGTCTGGAAACTATCTTCCTTATTAGTTATAAAATTATGTAGCTTTATGTCTTATTTCAAATGTCTGTGCTTGATCTTTTTGTACACTCATTTTTTATGGCTACCTTGTTCATTTTTCTTAATTTACCAATCATTTTAATAATTACTATGCCTTTATTAATTTATTGGAACATCCTAACCATCCTTAGTCTTTGGAAGATCGTGCTATACGTTTATTACATTTGAATGAATTCAAAGCTAACTGTTCGCTTTGTTTTTCCTCATTACCAGAACTTATTTTTCCCAAAATGTGTGTTTAGGCACACTTTGTTTTTAGTATGGTTTTATTTTTATTTTTTTTCCACCTTTTCTTTCTTTTTTGTCTTGTGGTTTTGAATTTTTGCTATTCTTCACCCAGCTCTATGGGCTCTGCATATATAATAAATAATATGTAATATCTAATACTGGAGTGTCTCAGACTCTGGTGATCTAATGAGAAAGCCAGGAAGCATGCTGACTTCTTTGTAGTCACCTCATTCAGCAGCCCAATAGCTGTGTTATACCTCCTTTTATACCCTTAGTTTCAAGCAATCGTATTAGTGTATCCCATCTCCCAAAACTTGCCTTGACTCCGTAAGAGCTGAGTTCCAGGTATAACATTCTGCCTTCACACTTGGAGCATACATGTTTCTGATTCATTTCTGGTGTTGCAAAAATGATCTCATTTTAAACTCTGGCTATCTATTTGGGGTTTTGTATTTTATATTTTGATTTCTCATCTTCATGTGTTAGGAATTCCTGTTGAGCACAGATCTTTCTTCTTAACCAAATAGTGTAGTACAATGATAAAATTGTTCATGTCAATTATTATTGTTAATATTTCTGGGAGAAAATAGAAATTAGTGGAAGCAGAGGTAAGTGAAAGTGAACCTGACTCTATTTCCTTATTAGCTTCAGCTGATTATTGCTTACAGTGAATTTCTTCGATTTTTGAAAAGTAGCCAGAGACCCCAACTTTTATGTGAAGTCTACTAATTATTAATGTTGGTTAATAACTAAATTTATTAAATATCTCTAAAAGCTAACTGTACAGATCAACATCACAGACTTTGAACTGGACTGGATCCATCAATTACTGACTCGTGGCCTCTCATAAATTCTTACTCTGTATGAATGTATCATTCCTTTTTCCTTTTCTACCACTCAGCTCCAAAATTCCTGTGCTAAGTGCAGCATTGTACCTATCTGTCAAAAGAACATGGGAGGCAATCAGGCATGGATCACAGAAGTCATCCTGCTGGGATTCCAGGTGGACCCCAAACTTGAAGTTTTCCTCTTTGGGTTCTTCTTGCTATTCTATACCCTCACCCTGGTGGAGAACGGGCTCATCCTGGGACTCATCTGGCTGGACTGCAGACTGCACACCCCCATGTACTTCTTCCTCTCAAACCTGGCCATCATTGACATGTCCTTTGCCTCGAGCATTGTCCCCAAGATGCTGGCAAATCTTATAATGCAGACGAAAACCATCTCCTTTGCTCCATGCTTACTTCAGACATTTTTGTATTTGGCCCTTGCTGTCACAGAGTGTATGAGTTTGATAGTAATGTCCTATGATCGGTACGTGGCCATCTGCCATCCCCTACATTACACTGTCATCATGAGCTGGAGAGTATGCACCATCTTGGCTGCCACTTGCTGGACATTCAGCTTCCTCTTAGCTCTGGTCCATATTACTCTCATTCTGAGGTTGCCCTTTTGTGGGCCACAAAAAATCAACCACTTTCTCTGTCAAATATTGTCAGTATTGAAATTGGCCTGTGCTGACACGAGACTCAACCAAATTGTTCTCTTTGCGGCCTCTGTGTTTGTTTTAGTCGTGCCCCTCTGCTTGGTGCTGATGTCCTACATGCACATCCTGTTTGCCATCCTGAGGATCCAGTCCGGGGAGGGCCGCAGGAAGGCCTTTTCCACCTGCTCCTCCCACCTCTGTGTGGTGGGGCTCTTCTTTGGCAGCGCCATTGTCATGTACATGGCCCCTAAATCCAGCTATTCTCAAGAACAAAGAAAGATTCTATCGTTGTTTTACAGCCTTTTCAACCCTATGCTAAACCCACTGATCTATAGCCTGAGGAATACAGAGGTGATGGGTGCCCTGAGGAGATTTCTGGGGAAGAAGTCATCAATGTGAGGGGTGGTTTGGAGTATTCCAAGACGGGGAGCTTTTCCACATGGTTCTGGGTCCTTGAATGCCCTTTTGAGTCCCTTAATTTAACAAACCCAATACTCTTTATCTTTGGATTTCTTATAAAAGGAGAATGTAAGTACACTCACACTTTAAGCCATTGATACAAAAAATGAGATGAACATTATAAAACAGAAAAATCACAATCTAATCCAATTCATGAACAGAGAGGCAAATATCTTAAAGAAAATATTAGTAAAATAAGTCCACAAAATAATATTATATTTTGATAAAGTTTTTATGCTCCAAATGCAAGAATTAAACATTAAAACAAACAATGAAAATAATTTGCCACATCAACAAATTAAAGGGTTTATTATCAGTAGATCAAAGAAATTGTTTGACAAAATTCAACATCAGTTCATGATAAAATTCTTTACAACCTAGTATAACAGTAAGTATTCCTAAGGGGATCTACCAAAAAACAAAAGAACACATATGATGGATACAGTACTTCCTGGTGAAATGCTAGCACCTTTCCCAGTAAGATAAAAAATAAGACAAAGATGTAGACTCTTACCACTTGTTTTCCTTGTTTTGACGTTTTTACTAGAGACCCTGAAGAGTACAGTTAGACAAAAAGAAGAAATATATGCATTTGTGTGCACACACACATTTGAGAAGAAATAAACAAATTGTGATTATATACAGATACCATGATTATATATGTAGGAAATCCAAATTATAAGAAAGTTTAGCAAAGTAGATTGATACAAAATCAATTTGAACATCAACTATATTTTTATATAACAACAAATAATTAAAATGAAGTTTTACAAAATGCTGGTATAGACTACAGGACTTAATTTTTTTTTAAGATTTTATTTATTTATTTGACAGAGAGACAGCCAGTGAGAGAGGGAACACAAGCAGGGGGAGTGCGAGAGGAAGAAGCAGGCTCCCAGCGGAGCAGGGAGCCCGATGCGGGGTTCTATCCCAGAACTCTGGGATCACGCCCTGAGCGGAAGGCAGACGCTTAACAACTGAGCCACCCAGGCGCCCGTATAGGACTTAATTTTAACATGCTTAGGAATAAATTTAAGAAACTATATATAAAAACTGTAAAGATACAATTAGAAAAATTTATTGAGTCCCTATAACAGCTAAGTACACAGACGTACAACATGAGATATGCCAACTTCTTGGACTGGGAAACATAATATTACAAAGATTCAATCTCCTCAAATTGATTAATATACTTAATGTAATCCTAATCAATATCCCACAATATTCCAGTGGTGCGGGTATGTGCAGAACTTCACAAGCTGATTCTAAAATGCAAAGGGCAAGCCTAGCCCAAACACTATTTAAAAAGACAAAGGACAAGGTGGGAGAGTTTAATTCTCCAGATAATAAAGTGTAGTATAAAGTACCAGTAAATAAAACTGTGTTGTTCATCCAGGCATTGACCAATAAATAAACTGAACAAAATATAGGGCACAGAAGCAGATTCATGCCTTACAATTGAGGAACCACGTCAATACTCAAGTGGGCAGAAAAGTCAGTTCCTAGTGTTTTCAAGACTTAAATGTTAAATGCAAACTATACAAAAAGCTTTTAGAAGATAAGAAGGGGAAGGACTTTTAAAATAATATATACAAAATTGGTAGCCCCAAAAGAAAACTTTGATAAATTTGACTAGATTGAAATTAAGAATGTCTATCAATCAATATAGAGCATAAAAAGAGTGAAGCGACAAAACATGGAGTCCTCTTCCACCCACTCTTCTAATTTGTCCGGTCTCAGACATCACCTCCTCAAAGACCAGCATATCTCAGAGTCTCACCTGTCTGGACTAGGTGACTTTCTACCATATCATTCCAGTTTATCTTTGTTCCCAAACCACTTTACTAAATAAACAGACCTTAGGGATAAAGGCAGAACGGAGATTTTTCCTTTCCCAGCCATACGGTAGATGAGCCATTTTTAGATGTTTTGATGTGGAATTTTCTGACATACCAACATTTAAAACTGATAAAGAAAGAAGCAAAAAGAAACTTTTTTTGGTCTGTCTTTCCCTCTTTATCAAGAAGGAAGATCTTTTCTGGAATCACTCTCCCTCAGCAGGTTTTTCCTCGTATTTCACTGGCCAAAATTGGGCCAAATGGTCATCTCTAAACAGTCTCTGATAACGAGGATGAAATTGAGAGCTTGTCTCAGATCCATTATGGTTTAATCCCCTGTGGCTCAGAGTGAGACCCACTTTTTCTGTTAAGTTTACTACTTAATACCTCAGGAATATCAGTACTAGCTCAGCAAGGAAGGGATAGCAGCCGTAGGGTGGACAACCAACAGTATCTGCTAAACGGTTCAAGTTGTGAAGCAAGACTTCTTGAATCTTAAGTAGGAAATTGAAGTGTGCTAGTTTTCTCATCCTTTAGCTTTAGGGATCCAACTGGTAATGTCTCACAAGAAGGCATAATGTTTAAAACTTAATGGCTACAACCTCTAAATATAATGAAAAATTATTGTTATATCAAAGAGATTGTATTAAGAATTTTATAAGATTAAAAAGGACTCAGAATAATTTAGTTACATAGTAGGTACTTTTCCTTTTGCTAGATTAAAAAATACATATACTTAAAAATAGCAAGAGAAGTATGAACCAATTTTCATTAAAATGTTATCTGTTTATCCTTCCCTCCTTATATTTCTCTAAGCACATAGAGATATGTGGGAGTCCACTAACCAAATGTGTGGGTAATATATTTTTCCAAATTGCTTATTTTCACTTGGGGAAAATATTCTTTTTATGCAAATAAAAGTCAAAATATTTTCCTAAAATATCATGTGATTACATTTTATTAGCCCTGAATCTATATATTTACTTGAAGAAATCTCTGGGATACCAAGCTATTTAGCGATAGTAATTTCAGGGTGCTTTGATATGAAATAATTTTAGATTTTTTTGTTTGTACTTTTCAGGATTGCTTTATTTTTTACATATGGAGCTCATTTCCTTTTTACAACAAAAAATTCCATGTCCCCCCCTAAAAGTGGGTGGAGAGAGGCTGGTAAAGAAGCATGGAGACTTTTTTTTTTTTTAATAATTTTTTTTATTATGTTAGTCACCATTCTATGATTCATTACTTGCGTATAACACCCAGTGCACCATGCAATACGTGCCCTCCTTAATACCCATCACTGGCCTATCCCATTCCCCTACCCCCTCCCCTCTGAAGCCCTCAGTTTGTTTCCCAGAGTCCATAGTCTCTCATGGTTCATTCCCCCTTCTGTTTATCCCCCTTTCTTCTTCCCTTTCTTCTCCTGCCAATCTTCCTACTTCTTATGTTCCATAAATGAATGAAACCATATGATAATTGTCTTTCTCTGCTTGACTTATTTCACTTAGCATTATCTCCTCCAGTGCCGTCCATGTTGCAGCAAATGTTGAGAAATCGTTCTTTTTGATGGCTGAGTAATATTTCATTGTATATATGGATCACATCTTCTTAATCCAGTCATCTGTTGAAGGGCATTTCAGCTCCTTCCACAATTTAGCTATTGTGGACAATGCTGCTAGAAGCATGGAGACTTTTAAGAAGGAAGGTAACGTGAGTGCAAATCTCCTGTTTACCACTAGGATGTGAGCAGATGGAATGAAGATTTTGTCTCGATCAGTTGTATCCCTTAATGTCTGACATATTAGTGGTCTATGATTAACATCTGATTAGGGAAGATAGTGGTGGTAAGCACCCACTCTCTGATCCTGAGCGGGGTACAATGCAGTGTTGTCGCCCCATTGATCAGCCCAACCAAGGAGACGAAATTTCTGGAAAAGTCTACGGATAGAAGAAAGAGAAACAACACCCCACTGGAAGGCATTCATCCATAGCACATCAGCAGTGGCAACACGTTTGCATAGAAAACTTTTTATTAGGCCAATGTTTTCCCTCACCTAATTTCTAAGCAGGAAGTGTATAGCAACTAAACGCTTCTAGGTATAAGTAATAAATGTGATGTTAACAAATTACCTTGTTTTTCCCTCCACTTGGACTCTTACTCCCTCTTCCTAAGGTTTTCAGTATCTCTTAATCCCCATCAGCCACCTCAAATAATATATCAATCCTTCAGGAGATGTCCATTCTCCTTCTATCTGAACTATTGCTCCCTGGCAATTTCATCTGCCTTTACCCTGTGTTGGATTCCTTAGTTCATTAATCTCATGTCTTTCTCTTTCTTGGTTTACTCCCCTTGTTTTGATGGAGCACCTCCTTCAATTGCTTCATACACTTAGAAAGGTTTATCATGACGGAAGTGGTGAAACAATCATAAATACTTCTCATCATCACCTATACTATTTTATCTTCTTCAAATACCCCATCGAAATTCTATGTGCCAGGTGGAAGGAAGGAAGGAAGGAAAAAGAAAGACAAGACTCAAGCTCTCTGAAGGAGGACTTTCTGTCTCAGAGATGGCAAAATATTTAAAATGATATTTAGGTGCAGATGTAGGTATTACATTTGTGATCTGCAAACACCTCTCTCTAAATTGACATTCTTTAATAAAGGTCCATCACTAATGATAGAGCCAAGTATGCTTTGTAACATTTATTCTTACTAAAATATTAATCGATATACATATTGATAATAAAAGAAGTCTAAGACTCTTCACAAGAAATGCTTTTGCTTTCTCCACTTCAAAGATTAGAGACAAAAAAAAAAAAATAGAGACAAATCATGACACCTCTTTGTATCCACAATATGCTGTGTTAAATGTCATCATAGTATTCAACCAAAAGAAATAAAAGTGGTAAATATACATATTTTTTTTTAACAGGGAGGCAGGGAGGGGCAGAGAGAGAGGGAGAGAGAGAAACTTAAGCAGGCTTCACACCCAGCGTGGAGCTCGACATAGGGCTCAATCTTACAACCCTGAGATCATGACCTGAGGTGAAGTCAAGAGTCAGATGGGCATTTAACCGACTGAGCCACCCAGGCACCCCTAACTATGTATATTTGAATGAGCATGCACCAACGTATTATCCTTGGTTCTATCTGGGTGTTGGTGAGTGAAATTTATTTTTCTGTATTAATCTTGTTTTCCTTGTAAAATACAGGAAATACAAACAATAAAAAATAATAAATAATAAAAGTATTAAATTATTTAAGCACAACTTTGAAAGATGTTATGATAAGTGCTTTTAGTCTTCTGGAGATGGGAGACCAGTGTGGGTTTGGATAGTTGAAGAGAGCTCCCTGAGTGCTTTGAAGGATTGTTATTATATTTGAAGTCAAATGGATACAACAAGGACAAAATTGACTTGGAACAAGGAAAAACATCTCAAGAGTGGATGCTATTGGGGAATAGTACTTGAATAAAGTGAAGTGTCTTGAAGAATGAAAACGTATGTGGAGTGAGCCTCTATCCAACACCGATTATTTAAAGAAAAGAAATAAAACCAATATCCTCCCCTTAAATATATTTTTTCTGCTGTCCAATAGATTAAATATCTTACTTTTATTTTGAAGTGCCTTTTCTGCCAAAGTTTAAGATCAAAGACCCTACATGGACACTCTGAAACTAGAAGTGGAAGGACTTTACAATCATCAAACATCACTTAGCACACAAGGTGGGAGAAGAGATTCATTTTTTAAAAAGATTTCATTTATTTATTTGAGAGAGAGGGAGCACAAGTGGGGCAGTGGTGGGGGAGGAGCAGAGGAACAGAGAGAAGCAGACTCCCTGCTGAGCAGGGAGTGGTGTGGGGCTCGGTCCGGGACCCCAGGATCATGAACTGAGCTGAAGGCAGACGCTTAACTGACTGAGCCACCCAGTCACCCCCCACCCTTTTTTTCCCCAAAGATTTTATTGAGATTCATTTTAACTGTAGGCCTTCACCCAGGATGAAGAAATAAAAAATGTGATTCAGAAACCTTGAGAAGTTTGAAATGGAGACAAAATTAAAGAAAATTAAGGAAGAAGTATATCTAAACTGCCAAGTCAAGAATACTCATAAGTGAGAAATGTGCAGTGATTTCCTGGCATTTCCATTAGGAGAAACCTGTTTTTCTGAGAAGATGTATTAACAGGGTCCATGACACCCCTACAATGAGACATCAAGAAACCACAGCCTCTCTTCTACAAACAGAAAGAATTACAGAGTGGAGCAGTTTTAAGGCTGATAAAATACATATGGAGAAAAGTTAATTTATGATGTGATCTTGAATGTTTTATTTTCTGTGCCAGGGTCTTGCATATTTTAGAGATATCCTGGCCTCACCCGATCCCAAGCAAACACAAACCCCAAACAAATGCACATTAAAACTCCCACGGGACGCTGAAAGAGCAAAATGAATACACACGGGAAATGCATTTATTGGTTCACCTGCTGATAGGAAAGTAGCAAACTCTTTAAATCTCTCTGAGGAGAACATGAGTGGATGTAATGCCACAGGGTTCTGTTTCCTGAATCATTCTCTGTGTCTGTGGGGACAGAGCTCGGTCCAAATGATGGCCGAACGAAGCCCTCACTTGCAGAAATGAATCCATCATCAGGTTCTGCCATGAGAACTGTGTATGTGGGCTTCACCTCCTGATGAGGTCTCTTTAGACAAGAGACTCATTCCCAGTCCTTCCCTGTGAGGTTTCTTCTAAACCCAAGGCCATGTTTGAAGAAAAGAACAGATTATACCGCTGTAAGTAAATGTGGTCCATTAACCGTAGGAAGGGGTTTGCAGGTAAGAAATGGGAAAAAGGGGGTGGGAATGAAATCACTGGCTCTGGGCATTAGTGACTAAATGCCTTTCATGTGTGGTCCTAAGCCTATCTTCATAACTGGGGCCCTGACGGGGATCTCCAGGTACCACTACTAATTCCTATGGTGGAGCCACGATGCCTCTGACCCCTAAGACCCTCTGTCCGCATTCCCCTCATTGTCCTCATGCGGCAGGTCTTGGCTTTCTCATGACTGTGTCAGAGAGGAGGAATGAGCTCACCATCCGGTAGGATATGATCTGACTGACGAAAGGAATACAAGGAGCTTAAGGGTCACGTGGCTCAGGTACCTCTTCTTACAAATAAAAAATCCTGAAGTCGGAGATAAGTGCTTACTTGCCCTGAGACCGATCTTCCTTCCCTGCCCATTGTCTGCCCAAACAGGACCCACTTGTCGCTTGCCTGGAGAGAGATGGCATTCTGGGACGGGGAAGCCCAGGTCTGCTGTGTGCACCTTCTCTGTGTTCCTTGTTTCAGCAGAGGAGCAGTGGAATGCTTCACATGTTTCCTTACGATTATCGGATCCAGAAGTTACTCTGTGTGATGGCTTTCAAACCCCTAATATACTGTTAAGCACTTATTGAGTGTCTTATGTGAGCTAACTCATGAGGGTTATTGCTCACCCCATTTCACAGCTGGTGGAGCTGAGGACCGGAGAAGCTCAGAGAGGTCACAAAACTAGCATGTGGCAAATCGGGGTTTCAACCCAGGCAGTTGGGCTCAGAATCCGTGTTTGTTTGTTACCCTCTGCTGCTCGTTAGGGTCAAGCTGAGTCTTGGAGTTAAATATTGGAGGTGGTTAGTGATTTCTGAGTAAGTGTGAAAATTGGACAAATGTGTGCGGCCCCAGAACACCAGCTTTGACGGCCCAGGCTGTCCCTCAGGGTGATTGATAGAACCTCACTGCGGGTCGGTGCTAAATATCCAAAGTACGGCCTCCTTTCCTTTCAAGAGATTTTTGAGTTTTCAACCCTGTGCTTTCCTCTTCAATCCAGGAGTGAGTTTCCTTTACAGGATTTTTCCATTTCTTTAAAATCCTTTTGAAAATTAATTTTTTAAAATCAGCGTGTAAAAACATTAACAGAAATGAAAGGAAAATGGTGTGTCATTTATTTATTTATTTATTTATTTGGTGTGTTTTCTATCTAAACTCAAAAAATTACCCAAAATAAAGGCAAGATAAATGGGAAAAGGTTTACAATACCATGAATTTGTTGGATCTCTAATCCTGATGATCTGGACTCTTTCTTGAAATTTGTGTTCTTATTAATACTATTAATAATGGTGAACTCTTACATAACTCCTAATATATACCAGTTTAGTGGCCGTTATCCTTCACATCAACCCTCTTAGACACCTGTTGTCACTATTTTGTGGATGAACACAATGAGGCAGTGGCTAGAGTAAGTGGCTCCAGGTCATACTGTTCACCTTCCCGACTGGAGATTGGAATGATGCTCTGACCAGCACTGTTAACACCGCTAACCGTGCCGCTTTCATCCTTCTTCGGGGATCTTGCTGTTTTCAGTCCCTGTGAGTTTTCATGCTATGTAAGAACAGAGCAATGTAGCCATGAAACTGTCCTTTATTCTGTGCACTAAGACTTTTCTTTAATATGTAGCTGGAGCAGACACTTGAGTAATTCGAGGTATCTCTCTCTGTTGTTATCTGCCCCAGGCTTTTTCTCAGAGGAAAAAACAAATCTGGCTTCTTGAACTGTGGAATTGAAAATGCAAAACCATGCCACTATTTAAAAGGAAACAATGCTCTCACCTTATGTTGTATTTTTCTATTTCCTCATCCTCAACAAATGAGCTGATCGACAACCAGTATTTGTAGAAAGTCACCATCATAGAGCGGTCTCTGTGATCTTCCTACAAAACTGTGAAAGAGTATGACTGGCATCCAGTATGACCTACAGTTTGTAAGCAGCTCACATTCGACGAAACGAGTTGTTCCGCTAGGAATTCTATTTGCCTCCTTTATTCCTGCCATTTTCGAAATTGGTTACTGCTTTCTCTCAGAAATATCTAAGGAAAAAAATTACATATAAAATTCTATAATTCCTGATTGTTTTAAGTATGAGCTTTGATTAGTCAAACAATTCTAATCATTTGGGAAAGGGAAGCTAATGCCTGGCCTATCTGATAGCTGAAGGATCCATGCGTCTGCTGTCCTAGGTCACTGGCCTGGGTGCTGTAGGAACACGGAGGGACACATCACAGATGAGCCCGTTGGGCTTTCCCTTGGATTTACTCTCGGCATCCCATCTCGAGCCCAGACAGGCTTCCCTGGCCACAGGCTCTGTGCTCAGCCTGCCTGCCCTTCCTCTTCAAGCTCGTATCACACTTCACCTCCAGCAGGACTCCTAGGACTCATCCAAATATGATCTTTGGAAAGAAATTTAGTGTTTCCTGCTTCCTGTGTCTTTATTAGCTCTACAAACATGCATACCAGTCTTTTTCTGAAAGCATGATCTCATTTTCTGTCATTACTTGTACCTGGCTTTCCATGGTGACAGAATGTGCTTATTTCAGAAGAGCCTTAAAAATTTACAAAACGACCACGTTCCTGGAGAACTCGGGCATTAAGAGCTCTCTGAGGCTGTCCTATTTGGCTTGATTCCCTGAGACCCATTAACACAATATTTGGTCCACAAAATGCTATATTCTGTTCAGACAAAACTGGTATTGTCCAGACAGTTGGACAGTTTCCTATTTCACATCTGCTAATCGGTAGCTCAGTATACATCCTTGAACTATGCTCTGCTTGCATGAATTTAAAAGTAAGTCAATAAGTCAAAAGTAGGTCTATCAGCCCATATAAAATCAGTAATATTTGAGTGACTTTGTAAGATATTTTACTGATCATAATTTGCTGCTGTTTCGTGGGACCTCCAGTGAATGTCCACCCCAAACTCAGGAAGTCAGCTGAAGACAACTGCTTCCTTTTAAGAGAAACACCAAATTCACAGAGGCTTAGACACATAAGTTCACATCCAAAAGGGCAAATGCCTCTCAAATTTGCAGTCTCATTGCATTCTGCACAAATGTGTCTGCTAATAAGCATGTTGGTCAACCACACGATTATAAACAAAAGGAATTCACAGAGGCAAAAATTGGTACGCAACACTTGAGCAGTTTCCAGGGAAAGAGGAGGCCTTCATGAACTGGCTTGGGATAAAAAGTTCCCACTAGTAAACAGGCTGATTCTAAGTGACTTTTTCTAAGATACTGATGGGAAGATTCCTAGCTGACAGCTAAATTCTCTGTCACTTCTGATTCTGCTTACAGGGACTGGTTTTATTGTTGTTTTCAGTGTTTTGATTTTTAACTTCAAACCCTTAAAAGCGACATTGCAGATGAGGAAATGAAAAGGGCGTGGCGATGTGCTTCTCTGAAAAACAAAGGCCACTTTCTCTGACCTCAGCAACATCACAGCTCTGCCTGTGCTCTCGTTCACATTTTGGTGGGTGTTGCAATAATTTTCAACCTAATTTATGATCTATTTCTACTTTTAGTCAATAGAAGATCTTGATCTTTTTCTCTTTTAGGACAATTTAGGGAAAACAATCTGTATAAAGAAAAATGAGATTGAGGTTTTCAATTTCCCCTTTCCTGTCAAAGATTAACTATTTTTCATAATGTAGTGATTTATTTCTCCCGTTTGAAGCTGTAAGAAAATCTGCTTTAATTTGAGATTCCCGTTAAAATTTGGTGAGGATTACTCTGAAGGTGAGCCGGAATAACGTGTACCTTTAGTTGTACATTACATTGTAGATTTTTCCAAAATGAAAATATTTTGGTTTTTTTACCCCCCGGTAATGCATTAGCTTATTAAGCAAATGAGCAAATAAGCAAACATTTTATGTAAAAGACAAATCCCCATACAATCCTACTTTCAAGATAGTCAATATAAACAGTTTCATGTTTAAAACTTACAGAATTTTTCTACATATTTGTAAGTAGGCACGAAAGACATATGTGTATAAATATGTTTCTATTAAAGTATAAGTTAGATCATATTATATGCACTTTTTTTTACTGTATGTGGAAATTTTTTTCATTTCCCTATATAAAGATTATATTAACCTTTTTAATGGTTGCATGGTATTCTGTGTTATAAAAGCAGCCAAATGTCTTAATCCACCTCCAACTTATAACCTTTATATCAGTTCCAAAAATTAATATAAGCCGGGTTATAATGAATATTTACAACCTCTTGGTTACTATGGTTGTGGTACACTGGATTTTTTTCTGTTACCAGACCTCACTAAGTCCTTCCTGCCCGGGGATTTTGTCTTTACTGTTCCCTGTGCAAGGAGCAGTCCACTTTGGCTGTAGTTAGGATGGACTTCCTTTCATCATTTGGATTCCACCCACGCGTCTCCTTGTTAGAAAGATTTTTCCTCACAATCCCATTTAAAGGACCCCCGTTCACACCGAGTGACTTTCAATCATAGTACCCTGTTCGTTTTCGTCATCGTACCTTCCACTATCAGCAAATATTTTACTTCTTTGCTCCTGTTGTTTTAGGGATGGTGATCAACCATGATGTCTCCTTGCTCCCAGTCTGAAGAAATAGAGAAATAGACCCAGGAATCAGGTAGAAATTAAAAATATATGCTTTCTTAGGCTTATTGGAAAACAGGATCTATATGGCTTTAACAAAATGTCTCTCCAAATTAAAATCACAACCATTAGCTGACCCCCACCCCTACATGGGGCAGTACATACTACCATAGGCTTTAGCCTGAAAGAATAGAAATGCGTATGACCAAAAAAGAGAGCAGAGGAGGGGAGTCCTCAGGTCCTGTTTCCTGTTCTACAAATCCTATAAATAAGAGAGCAGGAGAGAGGCAGGTATCCTCTGGTGTTTGCATCCAGGCAGAGAGCGATTTCTCCCCTAAATGGAAACATGAAGAGTAGATGACAAATACAGCACCCGACTTCTTCACTCTCTGTATCCCCTTTAGAATGTGTCTGCTTTCCCTCCGCCGTTTTTCCAGAGTTTAAAAGAGAGGCTGGGACAGATGATGCTCTCAAGGAATATGGGTTAAAGAATTGTTGAAATATAAATTTAAATTGTATAACTCTACTCACATATTCCATTTTCAAAGTTGATAAGAGGGAGACATTGGTCCATTTTTCCTGCAGGGAAGCTGGCCATAGGTATCACAAGCTTAGAAATGTCCATGTATTTAACATCTGCAATTTGACTTTTAGAATATATCCTAAATAATCATGAACGTAGACAAAACCTCAGTTTGAAAGAATATTTATCTTGATGCTATAAAGATAAGAGAAAGAACCCCAAATTTTTCAATAATAAGAAGTTAAATAAATTGTAATATAATAGAATATTGCACTAGTTTTAAATAATACCTGTAAAATATTACTTTAATACATGAAAAATGTTCATTATATTAAGGGAAAATGGTAGTTCAAAAATGGTCTCTATAGTATAGTCCTGAATTTAAAATATGAATTTGAGGATTTCAGTTTTTACAAAGAAAAAAATGAAACTATTTTAAAAAATACTCTGTTGGATATGAAACTACAGCTTAATTTGAAAGTAAAGATAGTTCTCAGGTTGTTTCTGGAAACAAAGTGAAGAGAATATAAAGGGACAGCAAGTACCAGGTTACATGATTTCGAGGCATAATGTCACCATCTGGCTGTTCCATGACTGTTTTTCCCTCTGGATAGACCCCGCCGTCTCCCACCGCCTCCCAGGAAGAGCTTCCTAGAAAGAAATACCCTACAGTGCCCCGCCTGTTCCTAGAAATATCCCAACCAGTGACCTGCTCAGAACCCCTCAGAACAGCAAGGGGCAGTCAGCACGGTAACAGGTGGAGAAGGTCTGAGGGGAGTTGGTGGCCACAGGAGTTGCCAAAGCTGGGAAGATATCATGATGACAATTCTGTCACACCAGAAAATAAGATAAGCTCAGAGATTTTTCTGTGTATTACGTTACAAAAGAAAAAAGCGAAAACCCCCCAAGAAATACAATTACAATATAGCCGTTAAGTGTTAATTCATTTTCCCTTTTGAGATTCATAGTTGAGAAAGCTGCAGAAATGTCCTCCTGTTTACCCGAATTTAGGATACAGACGTGTTCATTGCATGGAGCCAAAGACTTCTTTCACTTTTGGCTAAATTTCAGTGTCCAGTGGTGATAAAATAGTCCATAAAACTCTCAGAATAAAACCGTAAACACTGGAGATGGAAAAGAGGTACCAGAAGAGGCTTGCAGGGAGGATCAGTAGCTGAAAATGAGGGGCTTACAAAGTTATAAAGACACCATAAAATTGAGACTTTATTTAGAAGCCACTTCGAATCTGAAATAAATAGATAGAAGAGCATCTGAGAAGGTAAATGGATAAGTAAGCAACATATATAGAGCAAAGGGCCCTAATCCCCTCCTATCTTGGACCAAGAAGACAAGCAAGCTTCGGAAACAAAACTACCTCTGGTGTCACACATCCTGTCAGGGCGTCTCTCTTCTAACTACATTGATAATCAAGACTCACACCCTTGAAGGGAAGCCAGAGCACTTTAATTCCCCAAACAACGAGCATGTGTGTGTGTGCACGCGTGCGTGCACTATTAGATACAGTATATAATAATTTATAATACTTTGTAATATATTTTATTTATAATAAATTATATACAGATATATCCTATCATTCAAATGATACAAGGGGATTTTTTTCTGATTTATATGAACACGCTGAGTTTTTTAGACATATCTAAAAATAAATGAGAGAAAGTCAATCCACAGTAATATATTTCTAAATGTTCATTCTGTAGCATTTAGAGTGATATGTTGAGTCTTGATTACCTCAGAGCTCTGACCTTCCTGTTGTGAATGTGGACTTGTCTGTCTCTGCCATAGGAGCATGGGAGGCAATCAGACATGGATCACAGAAGTCTCCCTGCTGGGATTCCAGGTCAGTCCGGCACTGGAGCTCTTTCTTTTTGGACTTTTCTGCCTCTTCTATACCCTCACCCTTTTAGGGAATGGAGTCATCCTAGGGCTTATCTGCTTAGACTCTAGACTGCATACCCCCATGTATTTCTTCCTCTCTCATCTGGCCATTGTTGACATGTCCTATGCTTCCAACAACGTCCCCAAGATGCTGGCAAATCTTGTGAATCTGAAAAGAACCATCTCCTTTGTTCCTTGCATCATGCAGACTTTTTTGTATCTGGCTTTTGCTCACATAGAGTGCCTGATTTTGGTTGCGATGTCCTATGACCGGTTCGTAGCAATCTGCCATCCCCTACATTACACTGTCATCATGAACTGGAGAATATGCACGGTCCTGGCCAGCACTTCCTGGGTGTTTAGCTTCCTCTTGGCTCTGGTCCATGTGGTTCTCATCCTGAGGCTGCCCTTCTGTGGGCCTCTTGAAATCAACCACTTCTTCTGTGAAATCCTGTCTGTCCTCAAGCTGGCCTGTGCTGACACGAGGCTCAACCAAGTGGTCATCTTTGCAGCCTGTGTGTTTATCTTAGTCGGGCCCCTCTGCTTGGTGCTGGTGTCCTACTCGCACATCCTGTTTGCCATCCTGAGGATCCAGTCCGGGGAGGGCCGCAGGAAGGCATTCTCCACCTGCTCCTCCCACCTCTGTGTGGTGGGGCTCTTCTTTGGCAGCGCCATTGTCATGTACAGGGTCCTCAAATCCCGCCACCCCGAGGAGCAGCAGAAGATCCTTTCCCTGTTTTACAGCCTTTTCAACCCTCTGCTGAACCCACTGATCTACAGCCTGAGGAATACAGAGGTCAAGGGCGCCCTGAGGAGAGCGCTGCACAAACAGAGGCACATGTGAGGGATAGCGAAAATCAACATGGTGAGGGGCATTTTGCTCCCCATGAAATATGATAGGTGGCATTTTTCACTTTCTGCTATAATAAATGCCACATTAAGATAGAATATTTTAGACCTAAACATACAACCTGAAGACATATAGACCTTAGAAAATAAAATAGATGAATATCTTCATGACCCCATGGGTCATGAAGGGTATGCAAAGATTCTTAGAGGTGATCCAACAAGCAAAAGGCACAAAATTTGAAAAATTGACAAATATTAGGCATTTTCAAAATTAACCCTTGTGAGCACCAAAGTCACTATGAAGAAACAAGAAATGCAAGTCACAGACCAAGTGTTTTGTATTTTTTTAAATGTGATGGTGAGTCGGGTATGGCCATGTGAGGAGATACAGGGAAGTGTCAGGGAAACACAAAGTTTGTTGTCCTCATAAGTTCTGGAGAAGGAGGCATGCACGCCTTGCAGGGCCATGTAGGAAAGACACCAGGTTGGTCAGGAGACAGAAGACAGGAGCAAGGGATGGTTTACATTGTTCCCTTCATGGGCATTTCCACAGGAAACACCCAATAAAAGGTTATATAAGAACAAGCTGGAGTTCCCATAATGGGCAAATAGTTGCCATGTACAGAAAGGGCATCATGGAGACTGATGGGCCAGGAAAGTTCTAAAGCTGAGAATGTCTGTGATCTTCAGAGCTCGAATTACCTTACTTCCAATAATCTCCTTTACATCCATCTGGCTTCACGGGGCCCCTGGGTGGCTCAGTTAATTAAGTGCCTGCCTTCAGCTCAGATCATGATCTGGGGGTCCTGGGATCAAGCCCTGTGTCAGGCTCCCTGCTCAGCGGGGAGCCGGCTTCTCCCTCCCCCTCCACGGCCCCCCCAACTTGTGCTTTCTCTCTCTCTCTGTCAAATAAATAAATAAAATCTTTTAAAAAAAAAATCCATCTGGCTCCTCTTCTGCCTTGAGCTATAGAGGGCTGTGTGATAGTATGTCCTACTGTTCATCCTTTCTTTCGCAAAAATCAACATGCCCAATTCTGACCTTCATACAACTGGGATGTGTTTCCTCTCAGGTCTCCCAATCCCCTGGCATTAAAAAAGAATTATAATAAACCATTTTCAAATGACCAGTTTACAATTGTAAACTTCAAGGTCATGAAATGTTGAATCTCTGATTTCTAAAAGCAAAACAAAATGAAAATAAATAAATACCTTTTCCTTGGAAATGGAGTTTTTAAACCCTGACTGATACACTAGATCATCTCTTCAGATCTCAAAGCAAATTTCTAAAATGCACTGCATCCAACTATGAGAATGATGTAAAACAAACAAACAAAACCAAATCCTTTTGTCACCAAATTGTAATTACCAAAGATGTAAATAGTAATGAGGATTTTCAGTACAACTGCTGGGAAGGGAAGGTTCATGAGGCCCCCACAGCCATGCAGGCAGGGTGGTGATGGAGACTCCAGGCCTTGTGAGAGCCTCTTCAAAGAGCAGCAAAGCCCATGAGATTTTAAGATGTATGAAGGTCATCAGCTGGGAGGAAAAGGAACTGCTCTGAATAACGCCATGTCCACATTGATATATAATGACACACACTAAATATTAGTTTCAGTGCAAGCCTTTAAACTGAGGTAGAGTAACCGGTTTTGTCTTCAACTGATTGGAAGTCAGAAATCAGGGAGCCATGGCTAGTTGTAATGCCACCTGCCATCATAATAATCTGATATATGGACAAGGGCCAAATCTGTTGGAACATCACAGCAAATACCTCTGTAATTCTTACTGATGTGTTCTGTAATGAAACTGAATTGTACCATGACCATACTCTGCTGTGGGGTACCATTGGCATTATTGATAAAATTCAACTACCTTAAGTAAATAAATGATGTGTCAGTGCTGATACTGATGACCGGATGTATTGGGAGATCAAGTTAAAGCCTCCTCAAGTTGTGATACCAATGGAAAGTGGCTGGTTTGGGGAAGCACTGAGTTGGCTAACCCTCAGCTCGTTTCTATGCTGATAGCTCTGCTCAAGGGTATTACAAGGTACAACTAGCTCCAATGGGAGCAAGTAATCAAATTAGTACAAAAATGTGAAAATGTATGCCATGGCTTTCTAGGATATCACTGTTTCTTTGAGTCTATCCCTAGTCCCCACTGACTCCTCCAAATGTGGGGAAGATTCATGCTCTTGCTGTGTCTATCCTATTAAGTAAAAGCTTGCTGTACCTGCTGCATGACTGCTCTTTCAACGTAGATGCTCAGACAGATATGGTCCGTTTGCTGCAAGAGCACCGAGGCCAAGGGCCAGGTGTGTGGACTGTGCAATAAAAAAGCGTTAACTCAGTGAAATTTGGATAAGTTAGGAATTGAAAGGAACTTTAGAATATCTGATCCTAACACTTAGATGAGACACAGAAATGGAAATTGTGTCTCTCTGAGTTGGGATTCAGAATTACTTTGGTAATTAGGGGTAAGGGCTGATGATGAAGAGAAGTGACAGGATAGCAGGTGTCTGAGGAAGAACATGGGATCCAAGCGCTGCTCCTTGGCTAAGAGAAGAGTGGGGGGCAGGATTCTAAGACGACTCCCTGAGGTACCTGCCCCCTCTTTTTTAATCAAGTGCTAATCTGGCCTCTGCTGTGAAGACATTTTGCAAAAGAGAAGAGAGTAGCTATGTTTTACATTTTTAAAAAGTATTTATTTATTTTAGAGAGAAAGAGAGACAGAGAGAGGTAACAGCCCACGAGCCCAGAAAGAGCAAATGGAGAGCAGGTTAGAGAATCCTAAGCAGACTTGGCAATGAGGACGAAGCCTGACTCAGGGCTGGATCTCACCACCCTGAGATTATGACCTGAGCTGAATTCAAGATTCAGCAACTTGACCAACTGAGCCACCCAGGCACCCCTGTTTTACATTTTGGACAATCTTAAATGTTGTCTTTAGCAAGGAGAACTGAATTATGTATTTCTGCTGCACTCTATCTGATGCAATGTCACATGTCACATTGCCCCTGGAAAATTCCATGGGGCACTCATGAGAGAGGGAGGGTGAAAAAGGCAAAACGTCTAAATATAAGTATGAAAATAGTTTTGATCATATGGGCCCTTTGAGAGATTCTCAGACATTCCCCCAGTTCCTGGACCACACTTAAAGAACCAGTAACTAAGTATATTCAAACTCAGTTCATAAAATGGTAATGCTGACCAGATTAAACCATGTAGTCAGGATAGGCATTGGGCACATTTTCTGAAACAAGAGAACGGCTCAATAATTGTTGCTTATGAATAGTAGAAACCTTCCTCATTTGTATTTACCAATCCTTACTGCAGATAGAGATACATCTTGGCGTGGGCATCTATTCTCTCTCAGGGCTGTCATAACAGGTTCCATGGGACTCTGCTTCTCAAGAGTCTCAAAGTCCCAGTCCCTCAGATGCTTTGATGGGGATTGTAGAGGAGCATGACTTCATAAAACTGTAATCAGTTTGCGAGTTTGGGTACAGTAATTTGTGATATTTGTGATGCTGTCACCTTTTTAACCCTTGAGATAGTTGGAGGTTTGCATACAAATAGTGTGATGCCAATATCCACCCTGTTTGCTTCCCAGAATTTTCCTCCAAGGACCATCAGACGCAACCTTAGCTCTCCCCTCAGAGGAAACTCAGGGATTT
>NC_048218.1:201705395-201758696 GCF_002007445.2 Ailuropoda melanoleuca
ATTAGATTGGGCAGAATTTTCTGTTGGTCTCTGGTATCTAGAAATTGTGTATTCTATTGTGTTGGTCTCTGGTATTTAGAAATTTTCCTTCAGTTTTTAAATATTAAGTGTGTTTTTCTTTATCACAAAGAACGGATTCAGAATTATTTTCAAAGTAACATCCTTGTGCTTAGTCATGACTCACTTATAACCCACTTGGTCCCTTCATATTAACGAGGTGCTCTCCGAACCTTCTTTAAATTTTTGTTCTTTCTTCACACCTGTTTTCAAAACCCTGCATATAATATCCCAAGTTCTCTTCTATCAAACCTGTATTCCAATTCTAGACATTCAAATTTCATCTTCTGGAAGCCCGAGTTTCATTTCTCATGATCTTTCACCAGGGTAGTCTTCTCACTGTTCAAACAGCAAGACCACTGTCTGCTCATCCTCACCTGAGGACTTCGTTCACGTAGTTTTCCATGCTGGAGGGGCCCTCCCCTCTCTACCAGCAGTGGACCACCGGCCGTGGCAGCCAGCAATGCGAGAGGACCAGCATGACCTCCTCACCAGCAAAAGCTTCTCATTGGCCCACTTGTTCCAGGAAATTGCTGGCCATAGAAAATATGCCCCTCTAACATTGAATAATCCTTCTGCCTTTGGCCCTACACTGTGCGTTTAGCCCCTTACGGCCGAACAAGGACGGCCTAATGCCCCTGAAGTCCAATTAGATNGAAATTGCTGGCCATAGAAAATATGCCCCTCTAACATTGAATAATCCTTCTGCCTTTGGCCCTACACTGTGCATTTAGCCCCTTACGGCCGAACAAGGATGCCTAATGCCCCTGAAGTCCAATTAGATTCCTTGACTTCCCCCCAAAACTCCAAACCACCAGAATAGAATGCTTGCCAACCAGAGACTGTGTTTCCTCTTTTTACTGTGTCACGTTTACTTCCTTGCTAACTCCTTTGAACCCCTGCTCACATAAAGCAAGAGCAGATGGGTTGCCTTGCCAAAAGTCTATGAATACACAGCCTTTTAAAACTGTGTTTCAAATCTAGCTTTATGTTTGACCCTAACCATCTAAATCCTAGTAACTTTTCAGAAGCAGTTTTGGTTCTAACCCATCTATAGCTGTCCAGCGCTGAATTTCCTCTTTCCTATGTTATCTGCCCCTTTCCAGCCCCTGTATAGACTGGCCCCAAGCCACCCCCACACAGGCATTGTGAAGTGATCATAAAGAATTGAAAGGAGGGGAGCTGTAGCTTTTCTCCCTGTCTGCCCTCTCAGTCATCTCCCTCTCTCCATATACCTAAAACTGAACCTAAGCTTAAATACATAATGTCCTGGGGCGCCTGGGTGGCACAGTCGTTGAGCGTCTGCCTTAGGCTCAGGGCGTGATCCGGGAGANAAATACATAATGTCCTGGGGCGCCTGGGTGGCACAGTCGTTGAGCGTCTGCCTTAGGCTCAGGGCGTGATCCGGGAGACCTGGGATCGAGCCCCACCTCAGGCTCCTCTGCTGGGAGCCTGCTTCTTCCTCTCCCACTCCCCCTGCTTGTGTTCCCTCTCTCGCTGGCTGTCTCTGTCAAATAAATAAATAAAATCTTTTAAATAAATAAATAAATACATAATGTCCTGTCAGTAAAGTTTTTGAGTAATTTGGGAGAAGGAGCAGAGATAGAAATTGAATGGTGATCAAGGCCAATATGGAGCCGCAGGTATGCTGTTCTAATCCTGTATTTGATGAGCATTAACTATAGTTAATGTTTGTCAGCTGCAAAGTGGCAACTTGATTGCTAAGCAAACAAAATGTATCTAATGTCCTGTGAAAAGCAACTTTTTAAATTTAAATTCTTAAGAATCCTGAGGAGAGAGGAGATAAACCCAAATAACAAGAAATTATTTTTTAGGATAAAAATAATATATCTAGAAAATATTCCATAGCTGGATTATTAGTTTCAGAGATAGAAACACCCTTTCTAAATTTTTGTAATCTGGATATTATTTTGTATGATATTAGACACCCAGTAGGGACTGAAATAGAGACTTGTTAAATGGGGTGGATGAAGTGAATTAAATTCTTCTTCCAGTGATTGATTCTCAGAAACTTCTTTGATGAGGTCATATTCTTTTCTATAATAATTTGCCTTTCTTTCATTATTTTTTAAATTGAAATGTATTTGACATATAACATTGTGTAAATTTAAGGTGTACGATGTTCACTTGTTACATTTATAGGTTGTAATATAGTTGCCATTGTAGTGATAATTAGCCCTTTTATTACATTACATAATTATCCTTTTTTAATAGTTGAAAGAATTAAGTTCTAGTGTCTATTAGCAAGTTTGTCAAATATAATACAATATTGTTGTCGATGTTCACTATACTGTGCTTTAACTCTCCAGGGAATATATACCACTCATTGTAAGTTTGTACCCTTAAAAATATTTGTCCTGTCTCCCCAACCCCCAACCCCCATTCCCTGGTTAACAAGTTTGGGTATTTTAGATTCCACATATAAGTGATGTCATACTTGTCTTTCTCTGTCTGACCCTCTCACTTAGCATAATATGCTCAAGGTCCATCTATATCGTCACAAATGGTAGGATGCCCTCCTTTCTCATGCCTGAGAGTTTCCAATGTATATATACCACATCTTCTTTATCCATTTATCTTTCGGGGACTTAGGTTATTTCCATATCTTGGCTATGGTGAATAATGCTGCTGTAAACATGGGAGTGCATATATACCTCTTCAAAATCTTGTTTCATTTCCTTGGCTATATACCCAGAAGTAGAATTGCTAGATCATATGATAGTTTGACTTTTAATTTTTTGAGAAGCCTCCATATTGTTTTTCATAGTGGTTGAACCAATTTGCATTCCCTTGTCAGCACTTACTGTGTCTTCTTTTTTTTTTTTTTTAAGATTTTATTTGAGAGGGAGAGAGTGCACACACATGCACACAGCATGAGCACAAGTGGGGAGGGGGAGGGGCAGAGGGAGAGGGACAAGGAGACTTGGTGCTGAGCAGGGAGCCCAATGCAGGGGCTCAATCCCAGGACCCTGAGGTCATGACCTGAGACGAAGGTGGATGCTTAATTGACTGAGCCATCTAGGTGCCCCTGTCTTGCTTCTTGATAGCCATTCTAACAAGTATGAGGTGATAACTCACTGTGGTTTTGATTTGCATTTCCCTGATGATTAGTTATGTTGAGCATGTTTCCATGTACCTGTTGGCCATGTAGATGTCTTCTTTGGAAAAGCATCATTTTTCCCCCATTTTTTAAATTGGATTCCTTCATTGTCATTCAGTTGTATGCATTTTTCATATATATATTGATTATTAACCTGTTGTCTGATACATGGTTTGTAAAAATGTTCATCCATTCTATAAGTTGCCTTTTCATTTTGTTAATCGTTTATTTTGCTGTGCAGAGCATTTAAGTTTGATGTAGTCCCATTTGTTGGGATTTTTGTTTTGTTTTTTTGTTTTTTGCTTTTGTTTGTGCTTTTGGTATCCTATCCAAAAACTTGCAAAATGGCAAAAGGGAAGAGGAAGATACAGGTCCAGCTATGGAATGACTATGTCACAGGAATGAAAAGCAGAGCATAAGGAATATAGTCAAGGATATTGTAATAGTGATGGAATGGGAGAGATGGTAGCTACATTTGTCATTAACATAGCATAATATATAAACTTGTCAAACAATTAAGTTGTACACCAGAAACTAATGAAACATGGTCAACTATACTCAAATAAAAAAATAATAATCATTGCCAAGACCAGTGTTGAGCTTCTTCCCCATGTTTTCTTCTGGGAGTTTTGTAGTGTCAGGTCTTACATCTAAGTCTTTGATCCACTACAAGTTAATTTTTCTGACTGGTATAAGATAGGGGTCCAATTTCAATCTTTGACATATGGATAGCCCCTTTTCCTAATACCACTTATTGAAGAGCTCATCCTTTCCCTATTGGGTGTTCTTGTCTCCTTTGTCAAATATTAGTTGACCATATATATTGGGATTTAAAATGGGCCCTCTATTCTGTTCTGTTGGTCTATGTGTCTATGTTTTGTGCCAGTACCATACTGTTATTATTACTATAGATTTGTAATATAGTTTGCAAGGAGAACTTTTGTCTTTTTCCTCAGGATTGCTTTGGCATTTCTGGGTCTTTTGTGGTTCCATAGGAATTTTAGGACCATTTTTTCCATTTCTGTGAAGAATGCTATTGGTACTTTGATGGGAATTGCATTGAAACTATAGATGGCCTTGGGTAGCATGGACTATTTAACAATAATGATTCTCCCAAACCGTGAAGACAAGATGTCTTTCTGGGTTTTTGTATCTTCAGTTTCTTTCAACAAAGTCTTATAGTTCTCATAGTACAGAACTTTCACTTCCTTGGTTAAATTCATTCTGACGTATTTTATTGTTTTTGATGTTATTGTGAATGGGATGGTTTAGTGAGCTGTTTCATCATTAGTGTATAGAAATGCAATTGATTTCAGCGTGTTAATTTTGCACCTTGCAACTTTACTGAAATCATTGATAAGCTTCAACAGTTTTTTAGTTTTTGGAATTTTCCATGTTCAAAATCATATTATCTACAATAGCAACAATTTTACTTCCTTTCTGATTTGGATGCTTTTCCTTTGTCTCACGCAATTGCTCTGGTTATAGGACCTCCAGTACTACATTGAATGAGTGGTGAGAGTAGCATCGTTCTCTTATTCCTGATTTTAGAGGAAAAGCTTTTCAATCCTTCTCCATTGTGTATAATGTTACCTGTGGGTTTGTGGTAGATGGGCCTTATTATGTTGAGGTATGTTTCATCTATACCCAATTTGTCAAGGGTTTTATGAAAGGCTGTTGGTTTTTGTCAAATGCTTTTTCTGCATCTATTGAGCTGATTATCTGATTTTTATTAATGTGATGTATTACATTTACTGATTTGCATGTGTGAACTATCCTTGCTTTCCAGGGACAAATCCCACTTGGTCATGGGGTATAATCTTTTTAATGTGTTCATGAATTTGATTTGCTAATATTTCCTGGAGAATTTTTGCATCTAGAGGTATCAGGGATATTGGTCTATAGATTTCTTAAATTCTTGCTTGGTATCAGAGTAATGCTAACCTCACAGAATGAGTTTGAAAGTGCTCCCTCCTCTTCAAGTTTTTGGAACAGTTTGAGAAAGGTTGGTGTTAATTCTTCTTTAATTGTTTGGTAGAATTTGCCAGTGAAATTATCTGGTCCTGGGGTTTTCTGCTTTGAGAAGTTTTTTGTTACTGATTCAATCTCCTTATACATTCCTGGTCTGTTCAGATTATCTATTTCTTCTTGATTCAGTCATGGTAGGTTATGTGTTTCCAGAATGTTACCCCTTTTTTTTTCTAGAAATGTATCCATTTTTTAGATTACCTAATATGTTGCCATATAATTATTTGTGGTAGTCTGTTATGATCTTATGTGTTTCTCTAGTATCAGTTGTAATGTACCCTCTTTCATTTCTGATTTTTAAGATTTATTAGTCTAGCTTAAAGTTTTGTCAGTTAGTCTTTTCATAGAACCAGCTCTTCTGTTGATCTTCTCTTGTTTTTCTGGTCTCTATTTCATTTATTTCTACTCTGATCTTTCTTTCTTTCCTTTTGCTATCTTTGGGCTTAATTTGTTCTTTTTCTAGTTCCATGAGGTATAAAGTTAGGCTGTTTGAGATCTTTCTAATCTTCACATATATGTATTTATCACTTTTGCAGAATCTCATAAGTTTTGATATGTCCTATTTCCATTTCTATTTGTTTTAAGATAGTTTTTTTAAAATTTCCCTTTGATTTCTTTGACCCATCGGTTATTTAGAAATGTGCTTACTTTCCACATATTTGTGAATTTTCCACTTTTCCTCTTGTTGATTTCTAGTTTTATACCATTGTGGTCAGAAAGCTGGTATGATTTCAAGCATATTTGCTAGGATTTGTTTTGTGTTCTGTGTTCTATCATTTGATCTATCCTGCAGAATGTTTCAGGTGCACTTGAAGAATGTGTATCCTGCTACTGTTGAATGAAATGTTCTATAAACATCCGTACCGTTTGGTCCATTTGTTCTTAAGTGTGGTTCAGTTTCAATGTTTCCTTGTTGCTTTTTGTCTGGATGAACTATCCATTGCTAGCAGTGGAGACCAGAAATCCCCTACTATTATTGTACTGTGGTCTATCTCTCCCTTTAGATCTGTTGGTATTTAATATATTTCAAGTGCTCTGATATTAGGTGTGCATATACATATGAATGTTTTATCTTCTTGCTATAATGCTATTTTTATCGTTATGTAATGACCTTCTGTGTCTCTCATTTGCACCTTTGGCTTGAAGTCTATTTTGTCTGACATAAGTATGGCTACCCCACTTTCTACTTTGTTTTGGTTTCCACTTGCATGAAATACCTGCTCCCATCCCTCCACTTTGATCTATGTATGTCTTCAGAGTTCTAATGAATTTCTTTTTCTGCATTCCTATAGCTCATTAAAATGAGCAGCATTAAGAATCTAAGAAAACAATATCTTCCGTAAGAGAAAACAATCTGAGAACTACTTCTTTAAGTTATTTTTCAATGGATGGTTTTAAAAGAATATGCGCAGCAGGAAGTGATTATTCAGTCTGATAACTGATACAACAAAATAAAAACCTCTCTTCATTGAGGCCAAATGTCACCCCTCAGAGGCCAGCTCTGATTACCCTTGAACAAATTGTTCTCCTTCCACCTACACTGCTCTATTTCATCTCACACCTGTTGTTCAAATGTGTATCTTCCCTACTAAAATGTAAGTTCCTGGAGGAATAACACTTCATCTCTCTTGCTTATCATTGTATCATTAGGACCTAGAATTGTGCATAAAATATTTATTCAGTGAATGAATAGATGGATGGATGGATAGACTGCTTTATGCTGTACCTTTATACTGTATTTAACCATTAGGTGAGAATTATTAAGACATCTGGGGCTGATACAATTATTTTGGGGACAAAGGTAGCACTTAAGTAATTTACTTTACCATATGGTATTCTAATATTCACTCTCTATAAATGAATATCTTCACCCTCTTTTTATTGTGTTAATGATGATTGCTCACCTCTGATCTCCTAGAGAGAATTTTGAGAAGAGACCTTTCTTCCCTAAACCTTCCTGATATGTGGGGATTGGGTTGGGTTCTTGTGTATATTGCTACAATTCTTGTATATCTGTAACAGGACATACCAGATTCAGAATGAAATATGTATAGACCAAGAATGGGGAGATGTAGTAAGTTTAGCTGAGATAATGTATGGTTTAGCTGAGTAGTAGGAGATAAAGCTGAAAACGAAGACTGAGGCCAAAAGATAGAGGGTCTTGGGGAGAGGATAGTGGGTAAGAAATTTATATTTATTAAGTCAGAAATGACATCCACACACTTACATCCCCCTCACCCCCAACCAGAAGTAAATTTAAAAAATTAGGATTGATTACATGTAGGGGAGAGAAGTTCACAGAAGCAGAACTGTCTATTTCTTCATCAATAGGACATATCTATTTTTTTCTTTGAGGAAAATGACCATAATTATGTTATTATTGTGGTCTGTTCTTGGTGCTGATGAATTATACTGTTAATTTTATAACTATTTGCTCATGTATGGCTCTTACAGTATTGAAGAACTCCTGATGTTTAACAAAAAGATATGCTAAGTAGGTAATGAAGATCTGAAGCAAATGTACCAAAAACGCTCCTATTTTCTTTGACATAAATTATAGTTATTTTGAAGTCTTTGTATGTAACTTCAATACCTGTGCTGTATCTGGGACCACTTCTATTGAATCTTTAATCTCTTATTAACTTTACCTACTTTTTCCCATGTTGAATGATAACCTATAGCCTCTACGATGTTATCATATAAAGATTATAGAGGCTTTGTTTTTCTCCCTAAAAGAAATCTGTTGAAGATACCCTTTTTCCTTTTGGGAATTGGTTTTAGATTTGTTAAAACTGGTATATATATATATATCAGTTTTATTGTACTGGTTTTCCACGATTTTTGTGCTTATGTCAAGGTCTTTATGAAGATCTTTCCATTCTAGCTGCATTGTAACTGCAATGCCTCATGAACACTTCGCTGTTTCTGTGGAATACCTGTTCATCTCTGTTCATCTTTTATTGGCTCTTAGCCTCCCAACAACTGTTTTTTGCTGGGCCATTCATATTTTTTGCAACTTAGGAGGCCCTGGGCAATGCCTAAGAAATTCCTATATATATTTTTGGAACTCCTTTTGCACATGTACTTCCTCCTTCAAATTTCTTCCCTGAAAACCCCAGCTTTCTTATTAGCTCATACCTGCAGCCCCTGTTGCTTACACCCTGTGAGATTTCAGCTCCATGTTTGGCCTCCATTTTCTTGATTTATTGTTTGGAAGATACCTCTTGGAAGAAAGCCTGTGTGAATGTGAGGCTTACTTGTACTTTAAACAAGCATCACAATCTTGTACAATCCACCAAAGACCCACTCGTTCAAAGCTTAAAAACTCACTTCTGATTATTTAAACAATTTTATCTTGCTAAAAAAAAAAAAACACTAAATATTGTGAAAAAATTTTTGGAAAATTCTTTAGCACACAGCAAATGCTTTTAAAGCAGATTAATAGGTAAAGCAGGAAGAAAATAATAAATTGCACTAGTTTGAAGAGGGTTTGGCAAGGACAGACACATATAATTTACACAAGCATCAGACTGTTCCAGTGAACAATTCAGTTTTATTGCCCTGTCTCTATAAGTAGGTAGGTAAGAACAGGGCAATATAATCCTGAGTCCAAAAGATAAGATTAATCAGAAATATGGACTCATACACCAGAGAAATGTTAAGCAGGTTGATTTGTGACTGTTAACTAACAGCATGCTATGCATGATTTTCATTGATTTAAGAGAGCCATTCATTGTTAAGGGCATAATCAAATGTCAGTTAACCAAGTGCCAAGCAATGCCATATAGAAGTCAATTATCAATTATTACATTAAAGAAGCTATTGGAAAATTCTCCATCATGGAATTAAAAAAAATGACAAATAGTGCATTTATTTCAAGTTTGGGAACAAAAACTTTCTTAATTGTAAAGGTCATATCATTGGGATCTCTTGGAAAATAGGATTATCCTATGTATCATTACACAAAACTATTTTCTATTTTTTATTTTTTCTTATTTAAATTCAATTAGCCAACACATAGTACGTTAGTTTCAGATGTAGTGTTCAATAACTCATCAGTTGCGTATAACACCATGCTCATCACATCACCCAATTACCCTATCGCCCACCTACCTCCCTTCCAGAAACCCTCAGTTTGTTTCCTATAGTTAAGAGTCTTTCATGGTTTTTCTCCCTGATGACTTCACATTCAGTTCTCCCTCCCTTCCCTTATGATCCTCTTCCCTGTTTCTTATATTCCACATATGAGTGAAACCATATGATAATTGTCTTTCTCTGAGTTATTTCACTCAGCATAATACCCTCCAATTCCATCCACGTAGATGTAAATGGTAAGTATTCATTCTTTCTGACGACTAATATTCCATTGTATATAGGTACCACCTTTTCTTTATTCATTTATCTATTGATGGACATCTCAGCTCTTTGCACGGTTTGGCTATTGTGGACATTGCTCTTATGAACATTGGGGTGCAGGTGCCCCTTCGGATCACTACATTTGTATCTTTGGGGTAAATACCTAGCAGTGCAATTGCTGGGTCATAGCTAGCTCTATTTTTAACTTTTTGAGGAACCTCCATACTATTTTCCAGAGTGGCTGCACCAGCTTGCATTCCCAACAGTGTAAGAAGGTTTCCCTTTCTCTGCATCCTTGCCAACATTTGTTGTTTCCTGTCTTGTTAATTTTAAGCATTCTGACTGGTGTGAGGTGGTATCTCATTGTGGTTTTGATTTTGTATTTCCCTGATGTTAAGTGATGTGGGCATTTTTTCATGTGTCTGTTGGCCATGTGTATGTCATCTTTGGAGATATATCTGTTTATGTCTTCTGCCCATTTCTTGACTAGAGTATTCTTTGGGTGTTGAGTTTGATAAGTTCTTTTTTTTTTTTTAAGATTTTATTTATTTATGTGACAGAGAGACAGCCAGTGAGAGAGGGAACATAGCAGGGGAGTGGGAGAGGAAGAAACAGGCTCCCAGCGGAGGAGCCCGATGTCGGACTCGATCCCGGAACGCCGGAATCACGCCCCGAGCCGAAGGCAGACGCTCAACGACTGTGCCACCCAGGCGCCCCTGATAAGTTCTTTATAGGTCATGGATGCTAGCCCTTTATCTGATATGTCATTTGCAAATATCTTCTCCCATTCCACGGGTTGCCTCTTAGTTTTGTTGACTGTTTCCTCTGCTGTGCAAAAGCTTTTTCTCTTGACAAAGTCCCAATAGTTCATTTTTGCCTTTGTTTCCCTTGCCTTTAGAGATGTGTCTTGAAAGAAGTTGCTGTGGCCGATGTCAAAGAGCTTACTGCCTATGTTCTCTAGGATTTTGATGGATTCCTGTCTCACATTGAGATCTTTCAATCATTTTGAGTTTATCTTTCCTTATGGTGTAAGAGAATGGTCTAGTTTCATTCTTCTGCATGTGGTTTTCCAGTTTTCCCTGCACCATTTATTGAAGAGACTTTTTTCCATTGGATGTTTTTCCTGCTTTGTCAAAGATTAGTTGCCCAAAGAGCCAAGGGTCCATTTCTGGGGTTTCTACTCTGTTCCACTGATCTATGTGTCTGTTTTTGTGCCAATACCATACCGTCTTGTTGACTACAGCTTTGTAATATAGCTTGAATTGTGGCATTGTGATGCCCCCAGCTTTGGTTTTCTTTTTCAATATTCCTCTGGCTATTTGGGGTCTTTTCTGGTTCTATACAAATTTTAGGATTATTTATTCCATCTCTGTGAAATGTTGATGGTCTTTTGATAGGGGTTGCTTTGAATGTATAGATTTGTTCTGGGTAGCATAGACATTTTGACAGTATTTGTTCTTCCAATCCGTGAGCATGGAATGTTTTTCCATCTCTTTGTGTCTTCCTCAATTTCTTTCATAACTGTTCTGTAGTTTTTAGAGTACAGATCCTTTACCTCTTTGGGTAGGTTTTATTCCTAGGTATCTTATGGGTTTTGGTGCAATTATAAATGGGATAGATTCCTTAATTTCTTTCTTCTATCTCATTTTTAGTGTATAGAAATGCAACTGATTTCTGTGCATTGATTTTATATCCTGCCACGTTGCTGAATTCCTGTATGAGTTCTAGCAATTTTGGGATGGAATCTTCTGGATTTTTACCTAGAGTATCATGTCATCTGCAAAGAGTGAGAGTTTGACGACTACTTTGCCAATTTGAATGCCTTTTATTTATTTTTGAGTGATTGCTGAGGCTGGGACTTCTAGTTCTGTGTTGAATAATAGTGGTGAGAGTGGGCATCCTTGCAATGTTCCTGATCTTTATGGGGAAAGTTCTGTTTTTCCCCATTGAGAATGATACTCACTGTGGGCTTTTCATAGATGGCTTTTATGATATTGAGGTATGTTCCCTCTATCCCTACACTGTGAAGAGTTTTAATCAAGGAAGGATGCTGTATTTTGTCAGATGCTTTTTCTGCATCAGTTGAGAGGATCATATGGTTTTTGTCCTTTATTTTATTAAGGTAAGGTATCAAGTTGACTGATTTGCAAATGTTGAACCACCCTTGTAGCCCAGGAATAAATCCCAATTGGTAGTAGTGAATAATCCTCTTTTTTTATTTTTATTTTTTGAAGATTTTATTTGAGATAGAGTGAGTGCAAGAATGGGGAGCAGCAGAGGGAGAGGGAGAAGGAGACTCCCTGCTGAGCAAGGAGCCTGATGTAGGGCTCGATCCCAGGACCCTGGAATCATGAGCTGAGCCGAAGGCAGACGTTTAACCAACTGAGCCACCCAGGCACCCCATGAATAATCCTTTTAATGTACTGTTGGATCCTATTGGCTAGTATCTTGGTGAGAATTTTGGCATCCATGCCCATCGGGAATATTGGTCTCTAATTCTCCATTTTGGTGGGGTCTTTGTCTGGTTTTGGGATCAAGGTAGTGCTGGCCTCATAGAATGAGTTTGGAAGTTTTCTTTCCATTTCTATTTTTTGAAAAAGCTTCAGAAGAAGAATAGGTAGTAGTTCTTCTGTATATGTTTGGTAGAATTCCCCTGGGAAGCCGTCTGGCCCTGGGCTCTTGTTTGTTGGGAGACTTTTGATTACTGCTTCAATTTCCTTGCTGGTTGTGGGTCTGTTCAGGTTTCCTATTTCTTCCTGGTTCAGTTTTGGTAGTTTATGTTTCCAGGAATGTATCTATTTCTTCCAGATTGCCTAATTTGTTGGCATATAGTTGTTCATAATATGTTCTTAAAATTGTTTGTATTTCTTTGGTGGTGTTTGTGATCTCTCTTTTTTCACTCATGATTTTATTAATTTGGGTCCTTTGTCTTTTCTTTTTGATAAGTCTGGCTAGGGGTTTATCAGTCATATTCTTTCAAAGAACCAGCTTCTGGTTTCATTGATCTGTTCTGTTCTTTTGGTTTCTGTTTCATTGATTCCTGCTCTAATTCTTTATTATTTCTCTTCACCTGCTTGGATTAGGATTTATTTGCTCTTCTTTCTCCAGCTTCTCTAGGTGTAAGGTTAGCTTGTGTATTTGAGACTTTTCTAATTTTTTGAGAAGGCTTGTATTGCTATGTCCTTCCCTCTTAGGACCACATTTGCTGTATCCCAAAGGTTTTGAAAAATTGTGTTTTCATTTTCATTTGTTTCCATGAATTTTTTAATTTTTCTTTAATTTCCTGGTTGACCCATTCATTCTTTTGTAGGATGCTCCTTAACCTTCAAGTGTTTGAGTTCCTTCCAAATTCCCTCTTGTGATTGAGTTCAAGTTTCAAAGCTTTGTGATCTGAAAATATGCAGGGAATAATACCAATCCTTTGGTATTGGTTGAGACCTCATTTGTGACCCAATATGTGATCTATTCTGGAGAATGTTCCATGTGCACTAGAGAAGAATGTGTACTCTGTTGCTTTAGGATGGAATCTTCTGAATGTATCTGTGAAGTCCATCTGGTCCATTGTGTCATTCAAAGCCCTTGTTTCCTTCTTGATCTTCTGCTTAGATGATCTGTCCATTGCTGTGAGTGGAGTAGAAGTCCCCTATTATTACTGTATTATCAATGTGTTTCTTTAATTTGGTTATTAATTGGTTGATATAATTTGTTGCTCCCAAGTTAGGAGAATAAATATTTATAATTGTTAGATCCTCTTGTTGGATAGACCCTTTAATTATGATACAGTGTCCTTCCTCATCTCTTATTATGTCTTTGGTTTAAAATCTAATTTGTCTGATATGAAGATTGCTATCCCAGCTTTCTTTTGAGGTCCATTGGCATGATAAATGGTTCTCCACTCCCTCACTTTCAATCTGGAGGTATATTTAGGTCCAAAATGAGTCTCTTGTAGATAGTATATGGATGGGTCTTGCTTTTTTATCCAATGTGATACTCTGTGTCTTTTGATTGGAGCATTTAGCCCCATTTACATTCAGAGTAACTATTTACAGATATGAATTTAGTGCCATTGTATTACCTGTCTATACAGGCCCCTGTTTTTGTAGATTATCTCTGTTCCTTTCTGGTCTATGTTACTTTTGGGCTCTCTCTTCACTTACAGGATCTCCTTTAATATTTCTTGCAGGACTGGTTTAGTGATCACAGATTCTTTTAGTTTCTGTTTGTCCTGGAAGCTCTTTATCTCTCCTTCCATTCTGAATGAAGCCTTGCTGGATAAAGTATTCTTGGCTGCTTGTTTTTCTCATTTAGTATATAGAATATATCATGCCAGCCCTTTCTGGCCTGCCAGGTCTCTGTGGCTAGGTCTGCTGCCAGTCTAATGTTTCCACCATTGTAGGTTAAGGAGCTCTTTTCTCTGGAGCTGCTTTCAGGGTTTTCTTTTTATTTCTGAAATTTGCAAGCTTCACTATTATATGTCGGTGTGTTGATCTGTTTTTTATTGATTTTTGGGGGGGTGTTCTCTCTACCTCTTGGACTTGAATGCCTGTTTCCTTCCCCAGGTTAGGTAAGTACTTAGCTATGATTTACTCAAATGAATCATCTGTCCCTCTCTTTCTTCTTCCTCTGGGACCCCAATAATTCTAATACTGTTTCACCTTATGGTATTGCTGATCTCTCGAAGCCTCCTCTCATAGTCCATTCGTTGTTTTTCTCTTTTCTTCAGCTTCCTTGTCTTCTGTGTCACTGACTCTCTTCTTACCCTAGCTGTTAGAGTATCCAATTCAGACTGCATCTCAGTTAAAGCATTTTTAATTTCAGCCTGATTAAATTTTATTTCTGCACCAAGAGATTCTCTCGTGTCTTTTCCTGAATTCCAGCTCTGACATTTTACTTATATCCATATTGATTAGATCTGTTGCAGAGAGTGCTACCTCTGGTTCTTTCCTTTGTTGTGAATTCCTCCTTCTAGTCATTTGCCCAGAAAAGAATGGATGAATGAGAGAAAAAATAAAAAATATTAACCATGACCTAAGCAAAGTACACACTAGACAAATCTGAAGAGGTCAGAAACCAAAAAATAAAAAGAAAAACGGGGGTGGGGGGGGAAGAATACAATTGGCAGGATGCACAAAACAAGGTGATCCACTTGGTCCTGGGTGTATTTTGGTCTATTTGTTAGAAGACCCAAATTGTAAATCCCAAAATTGTAAAGAAAGGAAAACTTATATATATACAAAAATAAAATTGATTACAGTGAAAGGAAGCAAAAAATGAAGAATATATCTATAAAATGTAAATGTAAAAATGAAAGTCGAAGACTTAAAAACAGTTGATAAAAAAAGAAACTAGTTGAAAAGGAAAAAAAGAAAAAGAAAATTATAAACTGAAAGATTAAAGAATCATGAGAAAAAAATCCCTCAAATTCTTTATACTATTTTCCTCCAGGGCTAGGGTTTTGCAGTTCTGTGTGCTTGGTAAACTTGGTATTCCCTGATGTTCCTGCTGGTCTTCTGGGGAGGGGCCTGCTGTGCTGATTCTTAGGTGTCTTTGCCTGGGCAGAGTTGCACCACCCTTTGCCAGAGGGCTAGGCTCAGTGTAAGCTGCTTTGAGTTCTTCTATGTGGCTTTTGTTCCCTGAAGGCTTACTCCACCACTTCAGAAGATGAAAATAAAAATGGCTGAGCCCCAATCTCCAACCCCAGAGCTGAAAGTAAACCCTCAGGAAAAAGCAGTCTTCACTTTTGTGTGCCAAACTCTGCGGATTCCTGCAGCGTGCACCTGCACCATTCCCCTGGGGTAGGGAAGAGGGTTGCCCTCAGCCTGTAGCTTGTAGGGCCCTGCATAGATAAAGGTTTCCTGATCATGCTGGGGTTCATGGTTTATGGAAACTGAGCTGAGAGCCCACTCCCAGGCTCACTAATCATAGTTGGTTTTCCCACTTTAATGTTTGGGAACTATGCTGGCTCAGGCACCCCTATTGTTTCCTTGACCCCGGGGATCCTGAGACCACACTGTCCCACCTAGGATTCTGCCCTGCTTTGCCACCTGAGCACCTCTCAGGCAGGGACATCTCTCACTGGAGCAGACTTCTAAAAGTTCCAGTTTTGTGCTATGGGGCTATATCACTTTCCAGTAGCCGGCTTACAGAGGTGCCATCCCCCCCCCATTTATCTTCCAATATAACCCCTCAGTTTCACTTCTCTGCACTTTCTACTTTGCAAAAAGTGGTAACTTTTCTATTTGTAGAATTCCAGGAATTCTTTTCTTACATCTCAGGTTGAATTCATAGGTGTTCAGAATGATTTGACAGTTATCTCGCTAAATTGAAGGGACCAGATGAAATGAGGTCCTCTACTCCTCTGTCATCTTGCCTCCTTCCAAGAACCAAAAATATTTTAGGTATTTTTAGTTTAACTCTTACTTTATGAAGTCACAATATCAAGATTCCTTCAGTTGCCCAAGCCTTGCATTTCTCTGAGATCATTTAAAAGGGGCACGTAATCATAATTTACCTTAAATTTTAATCAACACCATGGGGACATAAATGCCATCGTGTGAACAAATTGTGTGTGTGTGTATGTGTGTGTGTGTGTGTGTGTGTGTATGTGTGCGTGTATGTGTGTGTATGTGTGCGCACGTGTGTGTATATGTGTGTATGTATGTGTGTGTATGTGTGTGTGTGTATGTGTGTATATGTGTGTGTGTGTGTGTGTGTCTTTTTCAATCAGTTATTCAGGTTGATGATGAGCAGCTTGAATTCAAAAGCGTAAAAAGGAATCGCCTCCATGCTAAATCCTCCCCAACTTTATGTCATAAACACCAGATACAGTTAGACAGGTGCAGCACAATTTGGCACAATTCTGGTTCATCAGCGCCAGAATCGAGGTCTCAGGCTCCTACACAGGAGTATGTGATATGAAAGGCTGGAAAAGGTTCTTCAGGTCTATCGAGCTTATGTAGTGTAAAGAATAGTATGCTATCTCTGCACAGACACAAAATATACTTTAACAAAAAGCAGTGGTCAGTAAGAGTAACAAGTGTAGCAACATATACATAATAGGAGTCCCAGGAAGAGAGAAAAATAGGAAGACAAAATATTTAAAGTAATAGTAGCAAAAATCTTCCTAAATTTGTAGAGGAGCATTAATGTACACTTTCAAGGATATCAACAAGCATCAAACAGGACAAATTCAAAGACATAGGTCTTAAAAGACAAGAACATACATAAAATTTTAAGATATGTAATAGACCTATATAAGATATAATTTGTACAATAATACAAGGGAAAAGGAGGGAACTGAGCTATATATGAGCAGTTTTTGTAAATGATTGAAATAGTTGGTATTAATGCAGACCAGATTATTATGAATTCAGATGCTAGTTTTTTTTTTAAGATGTATTATTTATTTTAGGGGGGAGAGGGAGAGAGAGAATCTCAAGAAGAATCCCTGTTAAGTGGGGAACCCAACGTGGGGCTTGATCTCACAACCCTGATATCACAATCTGAGCTGAAATCAAGAGTCAGATGCTGAACCAACTGAGCCACCAAAAATCAGATGCTAATTGTAATTGCCAGGGCAGAAACTAACTCCCATGTAACAAAAGACAAAGGAATTAAAACAATCCACTATAACGTATTTCCTTACAAAAAAGGAGCCAGTAATGGAGGAACAGATGTACAAAAAAATAGCAGTTAGTCTAAAATGTTGATGTTGGGGTTAAAGCAAGGTACTTACACCCTCGTTATAGAATTATGGAATTGAGACTAAATTGTATCAACATCAGAGAATACAATGTACATTTTCAATGTTTAATTAGCAGTACAAAATATATATAAACTGATAGCTATCACCAAAGACCACTAGAAGAAGGGGAGAGAGAACAGAAGGCATAGACAGGGATATAGAAGCACGTTTCTATATGTATACTATGCATCAATCTCTACATAAAGCGGGCACTCTCTCAACAACAGAGGGAAGGCATGAGAGGGAAGCTTATAACTGGGGTCTCGTAGTGGCTTTACAGATGTTGGATTTACTCTCTTGAGATAGGAGGTCAGTGAGCACTGCTGATTTACACTGATGTGCACTAGGCTAACATTCAGTCTGGAACACTGCATTTGGGAGGAGGCCTGGCAGGACCTACTAATTTAAATGTTAACAGCATGTAAAATGCAATGAAATCCTTGGAACTGATGAAGTCCCATAGAAAGTGAACAGAAAATAGATACAAAGAATAAATCTTGAAAAATGCCAATATTCATAGGAAAAAATGAGGAGAAACCCACTAAGGAGACAGAAGGAACAGCCAGGAAGGTAAAAGGACTACAGGGGGAGCCGAACATCATGAGAGTCGAGGGAAAGGAGTGTTTCAAAGAGAGAGCACTGTTGACTGGGTTAAATGGTGTTGGCAGGTCAAGTCGGATAAGGACAGAGAACTGGTCATTGGGTTTAGCAGAGTCAAGATAATTGGTGTCTTTGAGAAAAGGAGTTTCACAAGCTGACTGGATGTGTTCAAGGGAAAAGGAGCAAAGACATTTGAGACAAATTGCTGGAGAGAAGTTCTTGAGTAGGCAGGAGGGACAGGATTCACAGTGTAAGGGGCAGGCTGTCCTTCATGAGGGTCAAAGCCAGGAACTTCCCAGGAACAGCAGAGGAGTTGGGAATGAATGCAGATCCAGGATCCTGGTCAATGTTCTAGTTAAGATTGTGAATTATCTGGTAGCTTCTGTGTTCCCAGTGACTCTCAGTCAGTAGCTGGGACTGTGGGTGGGAGGACACCTGAGAGGTTTAAAGAGAGAAAATATGGGGAAAAAATCATCTTAAAGAGGAGACTAGGGGAAGAGGATGAGTTCTGGTGACATCAAGTCTGACTTGATGAATAGTCATGAATTTAAAGGGATCTGAGTCATTATGGCTGTGTGTTTCCCTCTACATGTGTGCGTGCTAACAAAGCCATTTATCATCTTAATTTACCATTTCTCATCTAAATTCTTATAGAGGGCACAATGGCCTCTCTACTGTAGAATGTATTTTGGGGGAGAAATGTTTTAGAGATGGGACAAATAGTTGGGCAGTAGCTTGAAATCAAAGAAGATAGGAAAGCACTGATAGGATGGGATTCAATCTCCATGAGTTTCCCAATAAAAATTAATATTTGCAATAGAAATTCCTGATAATTATTTCACATTAACACTTTCCAGCAGGCAGAGATTTTTTAATCCCTAAAGAAAATATAACCCGTTGATGCTGCCTTACATGCATCATGAAACTTTCCAGAAGTAGAATATGGAGGCCGGAAATGTCAAGATCAAGTACACAATACATCATAACCTTGGGGATTGTACTAGGTGACATAATGAAGTAGAACTTATCTGTTAAATTTTTGTACCAAGATCTTCTTTAGTACAGATACCCATCATAGGGAAGACACAGAACAGTGGGAAGATACTTTGTAGTTTCCATAGGAATGTCTCTGGGGAATAGGTTGGTTCTAGGTGATCAGAGTAAAAGCCCTCAGGTCTAGAAGCCTCCTGAACACCCTTGGGTTCTCTCCTAGTGGTCAGGGCAGAAAGAGTATCTGGAACTCCCCACTCCCTAAAACTGCTTCAGGGAACAGGTGACTCAACTCCAACCTTTTCCCATCTCTGTATGTTTTCCTTTACATCAAAGCCCAATTTGAGAAATACAGGAAATAGTACTTCTGTTTGTCTAAGTCATTATTCACATATTGGTTAATAGTTTACAGAAGAGCAGGGCAGATTGCTGGCAGAAATTATCAGGTTTAGGAAGGAGAAAAGGCCACTTTGGTGAAGACCCGTTTTTCCTCACTACATTGGAAGACTCAGAGCAGTATCTGTTACCCACGATGGTAGGTGTCTGACTCTTCTTAATCCCACTCTGGTCATTCATGGGAAGGGGTTGGTGGCACTAGCTGTCCCTGGCTCACACTGAAAGGGGCATAAGAGCCATCTGATCCTCTTATCTCACATTACAAATAATGTTGAACTCAGAGGTTTCATGTCATTTGTCCTTGACCCATATTTCATTTCTTCTCCTGCTGAGAACCAGGTGTTCCTACTGCATCCTGGAAATCTTCTCCAGCCAGGGAAGTAAGGAACATTAGGGTCCTTTTCTTTGCTGCCCAGGAGGGAAAAGATTCCATAATTATTTCTTGTAGCACTGTAGCTGGTACAGATGCCAGAATAGCTTTTTCCCCCCTTTATTTGATGGTCCTCAATCTAGGGAAACCCTTTGCCAGATCCCAGAGCGGGATAATGTGACCACCATTGTCACATACCAGATCTGGGGGAAAGTTCTAACTGGTGAAAATATGGTAAAATGTTTTTACTACAGAAACAATTTCTCTGATTTACATGTTTGGACCTGGCAACATTTTCCATAAATACCTTTGCTTTTTTTGCTTTTCACCTTTATTTTAAGCCCCCTTTTAAAAAATAGAGCAAATTAAAAGATACACATATATACAATATATATATATATATTTGATTTTTAAAAATTTATTTAGAGCTCAATTGATTTTTTTAAAAATTTATTTAGGGCTCATATCTGAAATCAGTGTATTTGTTTTACCCCAATATAATATATATTATATTGTAAATTTTACAGGAAATAAAAGGAAAATCAAGAAAATCAAGGAAAATCCTGACAGAGCTTATAATGTTGGGATGAGGCACAGAATTTCTAACACGTTCCTCTAAACTGCAACAATGTGGTTATTTTTGTCCATATTGTCCACATTCTTATACTTGAGATTCAAGTTACTACTTATTAGGCTAAAAGGGTTTTTATATTGATATTAACCCACTTTTGCTCTGTAAAAGGAGAGCATTGATGATCTGTTAACAGGAAATTACTGGAAAGGCATTCTAGATAGCACCTGCTGAGCTCTAAGCCATCAGAGTCCACCTAGGTGGTATGAGGTATTAGAACCTAAAGGGTTTCACTTCTGCAACAAGTCAGGGAAGGCAGTGATCAATTCTCTGTCGACATGAGGGAGGGTGGGAGAAGTTCTAGGAAAATTAAATATTAAAGATAAAGCCAGTGATCATTTTATTTTATTTAAGATTTTATTTATTTATTCGACAGAGATAGAGACAGCCAGCGAGAGAGGGAACACAAGCAGGGGGAGTGGGAGAGGAAGAAGCAGGCTCATAGCAGAGGAGCCTGATGTGGGGCTCGATCCCATAACGCTGGGATCACGCCCTGAGCCGAAGGCAGACGCTTAACCGCTGTGCCACCCAGGCGCCCCCAGTGGTCATTTTATAATATCATAATTATTAATGCTGTTTATTTTTGTATTAAATAAAAATTCTAAATATATATTAAAATTATGTAGACACTTAAATACAATAACTGAATCTCCTATAAGGTAGATTCTTATATATAATGTGACAAATGTATTCTTTTAATCTATGGAGACAGCATGCCTGAAACATACAATAAATTTTAGAGCGATTGAATCTTTTGAGAGCTGAACTTAGAAGCTAATAGCAGATAATTGGGAGCATTGGAGAGACACAATAAAGGAGGATAGCCATTTGAAAGTCCCAGTCTGCTCTGAAAGCCAAAGAATCAAGCAATGTCATCGGGGTACTATTAGTAAGAGGGAAAAAGCTATAATTTTGATTTATGTATAAATTTACGAATTTGTATGGAAGGGATTCTACATTAAACTAAGTAGCTAGGGCCCCAAGTAGTCCCAACGAATGACACAAGGGCAGACCAGAATGGGCAATTAAAGCCCCAGCCACCGTGGAGGCTTTTAATGGTTGGGCTGACATTAATAACGTTTAAAGGTTTAATGACATTAATTGTAACATTATTACCTAAACTTTGGATGTTAAAGATATGCACTAAAATTGGATGAAAGCCTTATAATCATTTTACTAGTTAGCTGACTCAATATTGCTTGAGGGACTCATAAGCTATCATTAAATAGGAAAACCTCTGGCCTCTTCTCACTGGTATACAACAGAGAGATTTGTCAGCATAAGAAGTTAGTTGTAAATCAGTGCCTGCAATATGCTGTATTTGCCATTTTATTTAAAAAAAATTTTTTTAGGGCTCATATATGAAATCAGTGTATTTGTTTTACCCCAATGGCAATGCTATAAAAATTAGATTTTTTCCACAGTTTCAGGTTTTGAAGGATGATTTCCTTCCTTCCTTCCTTCCTTCCTTCCTTCCTTCCTTCCTTCCTTCCTTCCTTCCTTCCCCCTGAAAATGAACATTATATATAATCTATACACCATCCTAAATGTACCTTCCTAATTGTTGATAATCTGTTTTCATGTGATAAACCAGAAACTTTAATTCATTTACACAGATTTGCTGCATCATTCTCAACAGGTACTGAACACGCAGAAATATTTTTCTCATTTATGGTGAACTACAGGAGCTAAAGTTAGATAGTATCCCACAAATATTATCCAAACAGAAGTTTTATAAAATTCTTTAGGTGTGAGACACACATAATAGAGGCTAGTAGGTTGTGTATAGGTAAAACCAACTTTTGAAATTAAACTGTATTTTTACCTAACTATGGATACATATCTATGCTACTGTAATTTTTAAAAATCGTTATATATATATATCTTTTTATAATTAATCATCTCCTTTAATTTAGAACCAGAAAATCACACCTATTTCCCTGCCTGATGTCCAATCAGATTTTGATGTGATACACTATAATTTTTAAAATCCTCATTTATACCATTTTATTCATATAATAAAGACCAACTAAATCATGTTAATTGATGTTCATAGATTCTGAAATCAGAGAAGCCCCTTATGGAATTCAGTATTGATCACACAATTTTGCATGGATTTTGCAGCTGGTGCTGTGGGTGCCCGTCCATAATACCTTGCCTTCCTCCAGTTTATACCAGTCTGACTTCCAAGTGCCAGCATTTGAATTTCTTTGCCTGATCACTTCCCCTGGCCTCCAGAGCCACTTTTCTAGCCCATTGGACTGGGAAAGAGAGCCCAGTGCTTGGTGCATCCACCCCAAGGCCCTCAATCAATAACTGATTCTACTTAGTGTATCAGTTCAGCTTCAAGGAAATCCACCTTCCTTGCCCTATAGGTAGCTGCATAGTCTACACTGGCTCCAAGGTTTTCCCTTTAGACTCAAGCTTCTGTTACTATGGTGTTGGCCTACTTTATCACCCACACTTCAAGAACTGGCTCTTCTTGATTCTCTCCCTTTCCTACACCCCTCCCTGTATTTCCTGGGATTACCTTCTAAAAACCACCTTAGATGAATAATTGTCTCGGGAATGGCCTCTGGAGGAGCCCAAACTAAGATACTGAAGTAGAATCAATATTTATATTTATTTAATTCATAATAAGAGAAGATGTTCACAGATGACAGGGAATTTTGAACATGGAGGGAAACTTGACATGATGGTTTTTATGTTTATAAATATGAAAGCTATTTGTAGAATTCTGGGTATTCTAGCACCAATATATTTGATTGTCAGAAAAAATTGCATTGCAATTCTAAAAATTCTCATTTATACCATTCCTTTAATAACTGAATAGTGTTAAATTGATGTTCTTGAGATTCTCTCCCTCTCCCTCTGTGCCTCCCCCACCACACGCCCCCTGGGTGTGCGCGTCCTCTCTTTCTCAAATCTTTAAAAAAAGACTACCATAAAAATTACATAACCTGATGAAATGGGCAAATTCCTAAAAACACATAATCTATGAAGACTCCACATGAAGAAATAGAAAATTTGAACAGATCCATAACTAAAAGAGTTTGAATCAGTAATTAAAAACTTCCCAGCGATGAAAGTCTGGACCAGATGATTTCATCGGTGAATTCTACCACTGTTCAAAAAAAAAAAGGGGGGGGGCGCCTGGGTGGCACGGTGGTTAAGCGTCTGCCTTCGGCTCAGGGCGTGATCCCGGCGTTATGGGATCGAGCCCCACATCAGGCTCTTCTGCTATGAGCCTGCTTCTTCCTCTCCCATTCCCCCTGCTTGTGTTCCCTCTCTCGCTGGCTGTCTCTATCTCTGTCGCATAAATAAATAAAATCTTTTAAAAAAAAAAAAAAAGGATCTTTCATAAATTTCTCTGAAGTATTGAAGATGAGGGAACACTTCCTAACTTATTCTATGAGGCCAGTATTACCCTGTTACAGAAGTCAGACAAAGACGCTACAAAAAAAACTATCTATAAAAGTAGGTGAAAATTCCCAATAATCAAAATCTGGATCCAGGAGTGTACTAAAAACGTCATACAGTATGGTCAGTGGGGAGATGGTATCCCTAGAAGTGGCCTCGATTCCACATACAAAAATTACTCAGTGTAATATACCATATTTGTACAATGAAGGGGAAAAAACACACGTTCATCTAATTAACGGAGAAATAGCATTTGACAAAATTCAATACATTTCAATGATGCAAAAAGGAGAAAACAACTCCACAATCTAGGAATAAGAAAGGAACCATGAGAAAAACCATAGATGAAGCCTCTCCCACTTCTTGGTCTGTTTTCAATCAATGGGGTTGGGTTTCACAGGAAAACTGCAGACCAAGGCAGTCCCCTTCTGGGATGTCCATGAGACCCATGCAGAGAATCTAGATCTGCACCAGGACTTCCAACTCATGGAAACTGTGAGATAAATAGTGTTGTTTTAAGCTGCTACATGTGCAATAACTTGTTATGGGAGCAATAAAAAAAAAAAAAAAAAAAACCAATGTGCTTTGAAATCAGACATCATTTGACTGCAGCTCCGGCCTGGGCTGATTGTTGACGGTTCTTTACTGCAATGGTCCTTTTAATTGTCTGGTTTCAAGATAATTTCACAATTGTAAATATCCTTGAGGACCCAAAGAGATTTTGTTTATGTGGGTATGTGTTGGCATTTATCATATTAGAAATTGAAACATTTTTAAAACATTTAAATCACTTAAAATTAATTGCATCATATATATATTTAAAACAAGAGTGAAAAGATGGCATTGTTTTGTATTTCTTGTGAAGTTCTTTAATGTTTATCAAGGAAAGCTAGATTTTTGTATTTGCTTCTATATCCAATCTTAAAATAGAAATGTAGCCTTTGAAAAACTCCATTATACCCTCACGAGTGAATGAGAGTAGAAAATGAGTAACATTTTAGATTATTATGAAAATAATTTTGACTTCATGGACCATTTCAGAGGGTCTCAGAGTCCCTGAACTAAAGGTTAGGGAACTGCTGACTTAGTTTACTTAAACTTGAGTCACCCTGGCTGTAAAATGATTAGATTAAGCATACATATTCCATATAAAGCATTATCTGAAATAGAATACGGACTCAATAATTATTGCTTGTGGTTATTATAGTCCTTTCGTAATTGCACATATCACACCCTCTTGCAGATAGAGACACCTTGACTTTGGGATGTGTTCTTACTCAAGTTTGCCCTAACAGATTCATGGAAACTACCACTCAATGATCAAAATCCTGGGCTCTCATAGGCCATCATGGGGTCTGAAGAGAAGCATGAATTCATAAAACTTGTTAATTGAAGGATTAAATAATATAATTTGTGATATCTCCCTCATGTCTTTTTTTTTTTCCCCTCATGAGATATTCAAAGTCTGTGAGTATAAAGAGTGTGATGCTAGGATGTGCCCTGCCTCTTCCTGGAATTTTCCTCCAAGGTCAATTTAGACAAAATCTTTGCTCTCTTCCAGAAGGAGAAGTTTCAGGGATTATTCCCAACCCCCACCCTTGTAGGGAGAAATACAATCCATGATGTCTTATGGTCCTTCTGAGCATTTGAATTCTTAGCTAATTTTAAATAAAACTTTTACTCCTAGAGGTTTAAATAAAACCTCCTATTGCGTTGCAAAACCACCAGCAATTATAGTTAAGTGCTCCTGAATCTGAGATTTCTCATTTTATGTAACTTACCTCTGAAGGATCTTATTTTGGTCAAAGGAGATTCCCAAGGAATATCCAGTGCCTACATCTGCTTACGTGGAGAGGTTCATTTGCACTGTGGGATGATTTTCAGCATGATAGTCGAAGTCGAACAGGGTGGCAACAGGAATCAGCCTGAGTATGTAGAGAGGGATGATATTCCCGAGTGAAATATCCTGAGTTGCTCCTGACTCAAAGTTTATGTTGCAGACAAGCGGACTAGATAGCCAGAGTCCATGCGCATCCAAATCCAGGGGCTTCCACCTGCTAAGCTGTGTGTGGCCTGGACCATGTGATCCCTCCATAGCTTTCTCTTCACTTCCCAGTTGAGGGGTGGGCTCCAAATTAGGCCACCTCTATTGTTAAGGAATCTGGAACATAGGAGAGGCTTCACATGCAGACATTGCCCCGGGATAAGGCTTTGATGTGGCCAAAAGAATCAAAGGACCTTCTATTAACTAACATAGAAGAAGATATTGAAAGAGTCGCCTGTTAATGGAAAGAAAAATTCCAGTAACAGTTGCAGCAAAGTCTTTTCCTTGCCTAAATCCTGGAAGAGGTAGTCGGGTTTGTTTCTTAACTGAATTTTCCTAGTCTGTCACTCAATCGTAATAATGATTAGGCTCAGGAATTACTATGCTTGATGCAAATATTTGTTCTACCACAAAATAGGATAGGATAAGTGCCAATACCTCTGGCTGTAGTTAGAGAAATAGCATAAAGCTCCCTAGCTCAGTGATAGGACTGCCTGGGAAGAGGAGAATTCCTCATACTGACCGCTCAGACCTTAGTTTTCTGCGCTGCTGTTAGCCTAAATAAAATCTCCCCTTCCTAGTAGAGAATAAGTTATCTTAAAATTTTCTTCTCTATTTCAGTGCTGCATTACTTAAAAGATTTAATCTACTTTCACAATTTTTAAAAGTATTTTTAAGAGAAATAAAAATATAGTAATGAAGACGAAGGGAAGCGTTAATTAGTTCAGACACAAAAATACCTAACCTAAAAAGTTAACATGTTACTATGCCAGTTTTACACACTATAATATTCTGTAGTTGTGGCAAAACTTGATAATGTTACAAACTTAATGCACATTTATAGAAACCTTTGCAAATACAAAGGTTCATATTTATAGAAACACAGGCATCTAGGACTGTCTCCAATCTTGTCAGACCCGTTGCTCTTAAAGGGCCACTACCCTCGTAATTGATACCTCCTTTAGGCTGCTATTTTTTCAAAGGTTCTAAATGCTGCCCCTTGTGTCTTCAAGTTTCCTTCTTAGGTTATTTTATTTCCTATAAACTAATTTTTCAATAAAGCAGTTTGCCTGGAACTTTCTTATAGGCATCGCTTTAAAGCAAGCGCCAGACATAATTCATTTAGGTGTTGCCGTGTTATCTGCAGATACACGACCATCTACACTTCAGAGCTTATTCAGCACACCCTGCAGAAGCAACGTATTAAAGTTACCAGAATCGTTCAGAGCATGTGTGTAAGAAACCAGTGTTCAAGTGATTAAATTCTAATTTTGAACTACTTTCTAGGAAAGTAGAATTCGTGTCTTGCTCCCTAGGTAGAAGATGCTTCTGTAGAGAAGAGAGACAAATTGTAGTGAAACGTGAATTCATAAAACTAGAATAACTTTGAAAGTTTGGATATACGTGCATGTATATGTGTGTATATGTGTGTGTGTGTATATGTATGTGTATACATATATATGTGTATATGTGTGTGTATATATATATACATATATGTGTATGTGTGTGTATATATGTGTATATGTGTGTGTATATGTATGTGTATACATATATATGTGTATATGTATGTGTATACATATATATGTGTATATATATGTATACGCACAAATTCTATTTTCCATTTAATGAACACATGAGTGTCTGTTTCATCAAGAGTTCTACCAGCTATTATAAGACATTCTCCACAGGGATATATTATTATAATTATATATAAAATAATTTTCAGAATATTTTTATTACTAATCCTAAAGCACAAAAGAAAGTCAAGAAATAAGAATTAAAACTATAACCATCTCTCAAGAGATTTGTCTCCCATTATCTGGAAATATGTTAGCTTTGTAGAAAACGCCTTGGCCATGTGTGGTAAAAGTCTATCACAGTTATGCAACATTTCATATCAAAGAGCTATGGTGTGGATTGTATTAAAATATTTTTAACTTGAATGACTGTCTAGGTAAAGACGTCTCCGTGTAATGGATGCAATAGACCTTAAATAAATACCAAGTTGTTCCATGTCATCATTCATCCAGGAAACAGAGGAGTACCTCTTGGGCCACAAACTGGAATTAAGAGAAGCCAATAGGCAGAAACAAAGTGAGAACTGTGTACCTTTTGGTCTTAAGCAATACGTAAAAAGATGTCTAGGAAGAAAGTCCTGAATAGTTGGTGTTGGGATAACTACAACCACATGGAGTCATTTGGGCAGTATGAGACCCAGGCAAATGTGCCAGTTGTAATCAGCTCCCTGAGATTAGAGGTTAGGTGGCTCTCAGCTGTAAGTAAAGGACAGATTTAACCCAGTTAACAAGAAGTTACCGACATTGTAGTCAGATTATTCTTAAGCTTTGTGAAGTCTCACTTTCCAGTAACTATTCTTACTCTTTCTTGGTATTTAATAAAAAGATGAGAGAATGAACCAAAGGAAGTACATTTTATACCAGCTTGGACTAAATCATATAAAAACTTGCGAGCATGATAGAAGCTGAAAAGCTAAAGTGGGACAACTTCATAGAAAAGGTGAATTGGGGATTAGAGTCATGATTATGACAGATTCTTTCCCTCTGATTTCTTCTGGTGATGATATGTCTGGCTTTTTTTTTTTCTTATTTGTTTTTTAGACAGAAGATGACAGAGATAGATTTGACTGAGAACTTCCATGTCTAAAAAATAATAAAAGATACACAAAATTTGTAAATTTAGTCAGTGTTGCACACATTTACATTGCATACAATATTGATAGAAGGTAATATATTAAATCAGTTAAAATGAAAAATAGTATGCAGCTGTCAAAATACATTATGGAAAAATAACTTCATGGAAAATGTACATGAAATGATTCTAAAAGAAATAGTACTGTTCAATTAATTTTTTATGATATATGAAATATATGTACAGTAAGTAATGAAACACTATAGGCAAATTATTAACAATGATCACCTTTGGCCATGTTTCACAGTATTATTGAATTTCATGTTTTCCTGAAATACTTTTGAAAATTTGTTGTCAAGACCGCATGTGAGGTAGGTAGGCGCCTCTTCATTCACAGAGTGAACCAGACGATTGAAACTAATCTGTGAATCTGAAGTTACCAAGTCTATGAGTATCTAAATGTAAAGAAAAACAAAAAGATTAAGCAAGATAGTAAGATTCTGGGATTATAACTATCCTTTTGCCCAAAATGAACGGCATAGTATCAAGATCATTTTCTTTAATCTTAATATTTATCGAATAAAATAGATTTGGCTCTCCAAAGGAAGTCTGTAAAGGTGTATTAGGATTAAACAAATAATTCATTATCCCCTTAACAGTTTGTGTACCAGATTATATGCTCTACCAATTAAACAAGGCTATTAGAAATTTGGCAACAATCATGATAAAAATGTTGTTAATGACCTAATAAAATCAGATATTATTTTGAAAATATGATTCTTCACTAAAAGGAACTAGACCTTTTTTGTGAAATAACTGATTTCTAGCTGAAGTGGGAAATGTACAAGATGAGGCTATAACAACTTAGCAAACCAGAAGTAAGAAAGTGTTTTAAATTCTGTTGTAATTTTACAATGGAGATAATCGAGACACCACCTTAACCAAGAAAGCTACATTAGACTCACCAATATTGGGACAAATTAACATTAACTGTGTATTAATGGAGGCCATTAAGAAGAACACTTTTATATCCTATCAGAAATGTATACTTTGAACTAAAAAATGAGCAATCGAGGGAAAACCCAAATCAAGAGGCATATAAAATTAGTCTATACTCTTCAAAAATATCAATTTTAAGGTAAAGTCTGAGTGATTATTTCAGATTAGAGGAGATAAAATACGTGATATTGGATTACATCTTGGACCAGAGGGGCAGAAAAATGCTGTGTCTAGAAGAGAGAATCATGTTAACGTTATATCTTTTGATTTTGGTTAATTATCCTGAGGATAGATAGTGAATCTCATTCTTAGAAAAAAATAATAGTTTAGGGACAAATTGACACTGTGGCTGCATTTTACTCTCATGTGATCCAGAAAAAAAAAAAGTGTATATAGAAAAAAAAAAAGAAATGATAAACTTTAAAACAATTTGGTAGGGGCGCCTGGGTGGCTCAGTAGGTTAAGCATGACCTGCCTTCTGCTCAGGTCGTGATCTCAGCGGGGAGCCTGCATCTCCCTCTCCCTCTGCCGCTCCCCCTGCTTGTGCTCTCTCACTCTCTGTCAAATAAACAAATCTTAAAAAAAAAAAAAAAGTCGGTAAAATGTATATAGTAATATTGTTTTAATTTTTGGATACTGATCTGAAAGTTTGAATTACTTCAGAACAAAAATTTTAAACTAAAAAATTGAGAGAAAAAGTCAAGTAGGGACAAGTGTACAAGCTTCCTCTGAGTTCATTTTGAGGTAAATAATTTCAATTTTCATTGATATCCAGCTCTGACCTTTCTATCCCACTTCAGTCCATTGTAAGCTACCATCAAGGAATGGGGGCAGCCAATTACGGGTCACGGAATTCATCCTAGTGGGATTCCAGCTCAGTGAAGACGTTGCGTGCTCCTCTTCTGTGTCTTCTGTTATATTTATTCAACCTGCTGGCAAATGGCATGATCTTGGGTCTCATTTGGCTAGACCTCAGACTGCACTCCCCCGTGTATTTCTTCCTTTCTCATTTGGCTATCATTGACACATGCTATGCTTCTAGCAATTTGCCCAATATGCTGGAAAACCTAGTGAAACACACAAAAAACCCCTATCTCCTTTATCTAGCACACTACCCAGATAATTTTGCTTGTGACTTTTGCTGGAGTAGAGTGCCTGATTTTGGTAATGATGGCCTAGGCCCCGTTTGTGGAGATCTACCATCCACTCCAATACACCGTCATCATGAACTGGAGAGAGTGCATTGTCCTGGTCATCGCTACCTGGGCATGTGGGTTTTTCCTGGCCCTAGTGCATCTAGTTCTCTTTCTAAAATTGGCATTCTGTGGGTTCCAGGATGTGAACCACTTCTGTGAAATCCTCAAAGTGGCCTGTTGTGATGCGTGGATCAAGGAAGTTTTTATCTTTACTGGTGCTGTGTTTATCTTAGTTGGGCCCCTTTCCCTGATATTGGTCTCCTACATGCATATCATCTGGGCCATCCTGAAGATCCGGACAAAGGAGGGGTGCAGAAAAGCCTTTTCCACCTTCTCCTCTCACTTCTGTGTGGTTGGATTCAACTTTGGCATAGCCGTAATGGTTTATTTGGTTCCAGACGATAGCCAATGTGAAGAGGAGCAGAAAATCCTTACCCTGTTCTACACCCTCCTCCACCCATTGCTGAATCCCCTCATTAATAGTCTGAGGAATGCTCAGAGGGCAATATAAAGGAGGGTGGAATTTTGCATCAGGGAACTTTTCTCCTTAACAGATGTGATTGGTGGTGCAATAAAACACTAGGAAATTCCCCCAAGAAGAGGCATGATTTGATGATGAGAATTACCAGAATTACATTAGGCAGGTAGCGAAATAGAAATCCCTGAGCCCTCGTTCTTCTATGGAGGCAATAATCTATAGATCAAATTGCCATTGTGAAAAAAACAGTTAAGAGTCTGCAGCACCCAGACAAGCACAAAGCCAAGAAGAGATACGGTGAAGTGATCAAGCAAATCTATGGCATTTTTCCTGCCCTAGTCACTCCCCCTCCCTGATCCAGCGTGGTATGCTCAGATTCCTGACTCTGCTTTCCCTCTGGAGGGAAGGAGATGAGAGGACCATGGGTGTTACATTCCCGCTTTCAGGGGATGGCCTGAGGAATTGGTTTCCATCTGGTGTGATCTAGAGCCCTGATGGGAATGGCAGTTTGGAGGTCATGTGGGGCCACTGAGAAACAAGACAAACATTCCAACTTACCGCCAAGAGAGATATTGTAGCATCTCAGACAAACACCAGGGACAGCAAGTGTTTATAGGCTCCAGGGAGCAAACCTCCTTAACTGAGAAAATACGTGCTCCAGCTCAGAGAAGCTACATCCCCACTAAAGGTTGGAGAGATCCCCAGAATCTCTAGCAGGGCAGATTGCCCAAGATCTTACCCTTCGTGAAGCCAGTAAAGACTAGGAGAGGCAGCTGTTTTTCCAAAAGCCCAAATTTCAACTAAAATTCACAAGATGTGCAAAGAAACCAGGAAACCATGGGCCAAAGGAACAAAATTCACCTCCCAAAACCACCACTAAAGTAATGCAAATTTATGAATTACCCGACAAAGAATCCAATATAATTATTCTTAAGATAGAAGCTCAATGATATAAAAGAGAATTACATAAACAACAAATCAAGGACAATGGTACAAGAACAAAATGAAAATATCACCAAGAGATAAAAACCGAAAAAGAACAAAACAAACTCTGGAGCTGAAGAATACAATAACTGAAGTGAAAAATTCACCAAGAGACTCAAAGGCAGAAATTAGAAACTAGCTGGAGAGAGATGAAAACAAAACACAACAGACCAAAATGGGATGTTACAAAAGCAATACTAAGAGGGTCGTTTATAGTGTAAAGGACCACATTAAAATAGAACAAGGCTTGCAAATCAGCAGCCCTAATCTATACTTCAAAGGACTAGAAAAAGAAAATTCAAATCCTGAATTGGCAGAAGGAAGGAAATAATAAAGATTAGGGTAGAGGTAAATAAATTAGAGAATAGAAAAACCCTCAGTAGAAGAAGAAAATGAAAATACAAATTGGTTTTCTGAAAAATTCAACAATATTAGCAAGCACTTAGCAAGCTGACAGCAAAAGAAATGATACCTAGAATAGTCAGAGTTACGGAAACAAATAGAATAGAGGTTAGGGGGCCTGGGGGAGGGAGGAATGGGGAGTTATTATTTAATGGAGACAGAGTATCCGTTTGGGATGAGAGAGTTCTGGAGACGGATGCCGGTGATGGTGATGATACACGATGTGAATAATTTAATGCCACTGAACTATACATTTAAAAATCATTAAAATTTTATGTACTTTTTCCACAATAAAATATTAAAGAAATGCTTCAGTTGATAACTACACAAAAAGTTGTCTTTATTGATTATATCACCATAAGGAGAGGTGCTCCATCTGGCTTCATAAAACCATAATTTTAATAAAAATAATACTGAAGAGCAATATGTTTCTATCTCGCCAATTGTGAGGACAGTGAAATAAACAATGAAGAAACTCTGAATTCTGTTTGAAATAATATCCAAGTAAAATGATGAAAAGTTGGGGAAATCTTTAATTCAAACAGAATTATATAAACAATTTTAAGATACATTTCAAGTTATGATAAAGTCAATGGAAGTCCATTTGAAAATGTTTAAATGGGCCTGGAAGCTAAGACTTTGAGCACTGATTTATTTTTTTATAATAATTTTTTATTATGTTACGTTAGTCACCATACAGTTCATCCTTAGTTTTTGATGTAACGTTCCATGATGCATTATTTGCGTATAACACCGAGTGCACCATGCAATACGTGCCCTCCTTAATACCCATCACCTACCTATCCCAATCCCCCACCCCCCTGAGTTAATGTTAGCATTTATTTCTGGCTTATGGTAATCGTCGGTATGGTAAGATTGGCTCACCTGTAGAGATTCTTGGATAAATGTTCCTACCAATATTTTTAGTGCTTGAATCAATTCATCTTAACATGGTTTGGGGTGACACCAAGAGATGTGAGATAAGTTTGAAATAACTAGCAGCACTTACCTTTCATGGTGGTAAGAAGCCCTCTGGATTTGTGAAACCAGAGGGAGCAACACTGAGGCTAATGTTTTGGTAGAAAGAGTGTTTTTCTGTAGACACCGGCTAAGCACTTCCTTTAGTTTTGAAAGCTTTCTCTTTACTAAGGACTTTGACCTGAATAACAGATTTAATTTGATGTTCACTTGTTTGCTAGATAAGTCATTAATGTCCTTTTTAAAAATTAATGGCTTTATTTTTAGGGCAGTTTTTGGTTTACACAAAAATCCAGCGCTAAGTTGAGAGTTCCATATACTCCCTCATCCCTCCCTGCACAGGTTTCCTATTTTTAACGTCTTGCATTATATGTGGTACATTTGTTATAATTGATGGGCCAATATTGGTATACTTTTTATTTACTGAAGTCCGCAGTTTACATTAGCATTCACTCTGTGTTGTACATGCCATGAGTTTTGACAACTGTATAATGACATGTTTCCACTATTACAGTATCCTACACACTAGTTTCCCTGCTCTACCAATCTGCCGTGTTCTACCTATTCATCTTTTCCTCTCTCTGCCCAAACCCCTGGCAACCACTGACCCTTTATTTCTTGTAAGTTTTTATTTAAATTCCAGCTAGTTAACATACACTGTAATAGTAGTTTCCGGTGTGGAATGTAGTGATTCAGCCCATTCTGTACACCTGGTACTCATCCCAGCAGGTGCACCACAGGACCCCATCACCTCTTTCACCCATCCCCCATCCACCCCCCCTCTGGTAACTATGAGTTCTCTATAGTTAGGAGTCTGTTTCTTGGTCTGCCTTTCTCTTTTTTTTCCCCCTCATTTGTTTTGTTTCTTAAATTCTACATGAGTGAAACCATATGGTATTTGTCTTTCTCTGACTTATTTCGCTTATTTCTCTAGCTCCATCCACATTATTGTGAATGGCAAGATTTCATTCTTTTTTGATAGCTGAGTGATATTCCATTGTGCGTGTGTGTGTGTGTATGTACACGTCCCACATCTTAATCCATTTATCAGCTGATGGACACGTGAGCTGTTTCCATGATTGGGCGATTGTAGGTAACGGTGCTATAAACATCGGGGTGCATGTATCACTCTGAATCAGTATTTTTGTATCCTTTGGGTAAATACCTAGTAATGCAATTGCTGGGTCATAGGGTAGTTCTATTTTTAGCTTTTTGAGGAAATCTCCTTACTGTTTTCCAGAGTGGCTAGACCAGTTTGCAGTCCCACCAACAGTCTAAGAGGGTTCCCCTTTCTCCACATCCTCATCAACAGCTGTTGTTTCCAGTGTTGTTGATTTTAGCCATTCTGACAGCTGTGAGGTTGTAATTTCGAATTGTATTTCCCTGATGATCAGCATCTTTTCATGTGTCTTTTGACCATCTGTGCGTCTTCCTTGGAAAATGTCAATTTTGTCTTCTGACTACTTAATTGGATTATTCATTTTGGGGGTGCTGAGTTTGATAAGTTCTTTATAGGTTTTGGATACTAACCCTTTATCAGACATGTTGTTTGCAAATATCTTCTCCCATTCAATATGTTGCCTTTTAGTGTTGATTATTTCCTTCACTGTGTAAAAGCTTTTTATTTTGATGAAGTCCCAATAGTTTATTTTTGCTTTTGTTTCCCTTGCCTCAGGAGACATATATAGAAGGAAATTGCTATGGCCAATGTCAAAGAGGTTACGGTTTGTTCTCCTCTAGGAGTTTCATGGTTTCCTGTTTCATTTTTAGGTCTTTAATCCATTTTGAATTTATTTTTTGTATATGATGTAAAAAAACCAAAGTGGTCCAGTTTCATTCTTTTGCATGTTCCTTTCCAGTTTGCCCAACATCATTTGTTGAAGAGACTGTCTTTTTTCCCATTGAATAGTCTTTCCTGCTTTGTTGAAGATTAATTGACCATAGAATTGTGTGTTCCCTTCTGGGTTTTCTGCTCTGTTCTGTTGGTCTGTGTGTTTCTTTTTGTTCCAGTATTGTCCTGTCTTGATGACTGCAGCTTTGTAATATAGCTTTTAAGTCTGGAATGGTGATACCTCTGGTTTTACTTTTCCTTTTCAAGGTTGCTTTGGCTATTCAGGGTCTTCTGTGGTTCCATACACATTTTAGGATCCTTTGTTCCAGCTCTGTGAAAAATGCTGGTGGTATTGTGATAGGAATTGCATTAAATGCATAGATTGCTTTGGGTAGTACAGACATTTTAGCAATATTTGTTTGGATCCATGAGCATGGAATGTCTTTACATTTCTTTGTGTCATCTTCAATTTCTTTCATCAGTATTTAATAGTTTCCAGAGCACAGATCTTTCACCTCTTTGGATAGGTTTATTCATAGGTATTTTACTGTTTTGGTGCAGTTGTAAATAAGATCAATTCCTTAATTTCTCTCTCTGCAACCACTGATCTTTTTAATATCTCCATAGTTTTGCCTTTTCCAGAATGTCATATAGTTGAAACCATCAGTATGTAGCCATTTCAGATTGGCTTCTTTCACAAAGAAATATGCTTTTAAGCTTTCTCCATGTTTTTGTGGATTTATAGGACATTTCTTTTTATTGCTGAATAATATTTCATTGTATGGATATACCACAGCTTGTTTATCTACCTATTAAAAGACATCTTTGGAACTTCCAAAGTTTGATAATTATGAATAAAGTTGCTACAAACATTTATGTACAAGGTTTTTGTGGCCATAAGTTTTCAGCTCCTTTAGATGAATACCAAGGAGCATGACATTCTGTATCAAATGGTAAGAGTATGCTTAGTTTTGTAATCAATCACCAAACTATCTTCCAGAGTGGCTGTACCATTTTGCAATCCCACCAGCAATGAATGGAAGTTCCTATTACTCCACATCCTTGCTAGCATTTGGTATCGTCAGGGTTTGGGACCATGGTCATTCTAATAGATGTGCAGCGAGTGGTATCACACTCTTGTTTTAATATGAAATTCTCTGATGATATATGCTACCGAGTGCTTCCTTGCCATCTGTATATCTTCCTTGATAAGGTGTTTCTTCATATCTTTTGATCATTTTTATTCAATAACTTTATTTTTAGAGCAATTTTATATTCAGCAAAATCGAGTGGACGGTATAGAGATAACCTATATACTTCCGGCCTCCACATATGCATAACATCCCCCACCAGAGTGGTACACTTGTTATCGTTGCTAAACCCACATTGGCACGTCACTCTCACCCAGATGCATTGTTCACATTAGGGTTCGCTCATAGCGTGCAGACTATGTGTTTGGACAAGCGTATAATTATGTGTATCCACCAGCATAGTATCATACAGAAAAGTTTTACTGCCCTAAAAATTATATGTGCTCTACCCCTTCATCCCTCCCTCTCTGCTAGTCCCTGGAAACCACTGATCTTATAACTGCTTTCATAGTTTTGGCTTTTCAGAGTGTCACAGAGTTGAACTCATACAGTCTGTAGGTCTTTTCAGATTGGCTTCTTTCACTAGTGATGTACATTTAAGTTTCCTTTCTATGTTGTCCTTGCTTGATAGTTCGTTTCTCCTTAGTGCAGAATCTTCCATTGTTTGGATGCACCACAGCTAATTTATCCATTTGCCTCCTGAAGGGCTTCTTGGTTGCTTTCAAGTTTAGACAGTTATAAAGCTGCTTTAAACATCCGTGTGCAGGTGCTTCTGTAGTTATAAGCTTTCAGATCATTTGGGTGAATACCGAGTAGTGCGTTTGGTAGATCACGTGGGAAAAGAATGCCTAGTTTCGTAGTAAACTATCAAACTGCCATCCAAAGTGGCTGTGCCATTTTGCATTCTCTCCAGCAGTGAAAGAAAGTTCCTGTTGCCCCACATCCTAGTCAGTGTTTGGTGTTGTTGGTGTTCTGGATTTTAGACATTTAAATACACGTGTAGTGATGTCTTATTGTTTTAGTTTGCATTTCTCTGATCACATATGTTGTGGAGTATCTTTCCATGTGCTTAATTGCCATCCGCATATCTTCTTTGAAAAGATGTCTGTTAAGGTGTTGGCTCATTTTTAAACTGGGTTATTCATTTTCTTGTTGAGTTTTGAGTTCTTTGTAAATTTTTGAATCAAGTCATTTTTCCTGTATGTGCCAAGGTTTTCTCCAGTCTGTGGCTTGGCTTTTCATATTTTTACTGGTGTCTTTCATAGAGCACAACTTTTTAATTTTAGTGAAATGCAGCTTGTTAATTTCTTTTTTAGTGACAAAGAGTTTTTGGTTTTCAGTGTGTTCATATTTTTTCTTCTGTGAAGATAGGACTGATGACTTCCCAGCTCTCTATTGGCTCAAATAAAACCCAGAAATCACCAATTTCTCTTTGAATTTTTATTGGGGTGCCAGAAGTCAGAAATGGATTTATTTTTGTAACAATACTGAAAATAAAACATGATCATTCCTATGTTATTTTATTATTACTGCTGAAACATATTACCGAAAACTTAGTGGCTTAAAACAACATGCATATATCCTGTAATTCTAAAGGTCCTAAGTCTAAAATGGGTCTGCAGTGTTGTGTTCTTTTTGGAGTCTCCAGGGAACAATTTATTTCCTTGTCCTTTAAATTTTCCAGTCTACCTACATTCTTTGGTTCCATTCTGTGAGCCAGCAGCAAAGCCTGTTCTCTTCCTCTCCGATCTCCTGCTTCCCTCTTACAAGGACTCCTGTGATTATAGTGGTCCCTGTGAATAATGCATGATAATCTCTGCATTTCAAGATCTTTAAATTCCTGGAATTCAGATGTCGACATCTTGGGGGGGTGCAATATTCTGTCTACAGATGCCCCAAAGATGCACCTACTAATAATAAAGATGTTAAGTCTCAAAACTTTAACAATGAATTTAAAAAATATGTATTATCTCATTTATTATTACCAAAAATTCAAGAAGTTAATGTGCTAGTGTGTCACACTAATTCTATGTCTCCGATTCATCTATCTCAACCAACTAGTCACCTCATTTTCCTGTTTTGCATTCTGCTTATAAGCCTATTTGAAAGAACTAATTTGCATTTCTTGCATAATCATGTTTATGTCCTATGTGGATGTAGCTGTGCTGGGATAAATGAAGAATAACATGGACACCTTCTAATATGACATGCCCAGTGGAAGAGCACTGGGGCAACAATCCTAGAACTACAAGACAATACAAACATTTTGAAGACATTTTTGAGATTAGATTCATACAGAGTGTAATCTGAAGAATCGAACAGCAAGAGACAGAAAGAGAAGTCATTCTTTTCTGAGATCATGAGTCATCCCAAGGAAATATGAGTGGGAATTCCGGAAGGATTACAAAACCAGTAAGAGTTCATAAGGATTGAGGAAAGCAGGTGAAGGCTTTCTGAGAGATCACTTGAAGAACTTTTGAAAATGAGTATATCTTCAGTAGTTAGAGCAAAGGATTTAGTATCTGTCCTATTCTTGGTGCTGGTGGTTGAAAGACCGTGGACAATTTACGTATTTCTCTCACTTCAAGGTCCACTTCTATAATGTGGAGATGACATTAAAATGGTATGTGTGATGTATATATCTGAGGTCCTGAAGCACAATAAATGCGAAATCAACACCAGTGTCATTGTGATCATCTCACTGCTTTACAGCCCAGTCTGATTCTTCAGTAGATGAAAATACGCACCTTCTTGAAAGGATTTGCTCCTCTTAGACGCGGCAGACCAGGCTCTATAGGCACCCATTCATTAAATATTAAGGAGACACAGATATTATAAATCACCTTGGGGATAAGAACTTGGAATTAGCAGAACTATTATACATCCAAGTGTTATGTCCTATAAATTGTGATATTTGCCTCAGGTTATAGCCTTTGCGATATGTGCATATATTTTTGCATTCTGTGAGAATCTATCTGCTCTTGCCCTTCCCAGATATATTTCCTCCAAAGACAAACATAAATGATCCTTGTTTCCACCCAGGGAGAATATTTAGCAAAACTTTTTCCCTTAGGAAATAGGCATATATGTATAATGAGTAAGGCACTCCGCACCCCACCCCCACCCCAGGGAAAATCTAAGTTTCCGAGAGAGTCGGGAAATTTGTGTTGAGCTGATCATAAAATAAGTGCAGAGAACAATAGCTACATTATTCTCCAACATCATCAGGAAGTGAGGTAAATATTTTCAGCCCTGGGATTTCTCACTTTGGACACTGCTGGAAGAAGAAATAGGTCTACCCTCTGTGGGACTGCCTCTAAGTTGAAGTAGAATGTTAAGGTAACAGCCAGAGCTAACACCACCAAATGTGGAAGAAACTTATCTGCATTGGTAGGTGGTTTAGGATATGGATTATTGCCGTAGGACAAGGAAACAGCAGAAATCACCTGGGCTATGGTGAAAGAAAAATCATATCCTGGTTGTCTGCCTTCCTGAGTCAGCGTTTGTGTTAAGGCAGGTGCACTGGCAAAGAAATTCTCATGGGGAGCTCTTCTTAGCTGGGCTGCAAGCATGGGCATCCCGACTCCATTTGACATCACTCTTCACATGATCTCCAGCAGTGTGATTGGGGGGGGGGGAGGCCAGACTGGGGGCTCATGTGAAAATGAATAGGAGGCAAAGAAAATAAGAGAGAATTTCTGTCTGAACTCAGCCACAGAGATGAAAGGATTCACATACTCAGATGAAGGTATTGATGTGCAGAGATGAAAGGATAAGGTTAGGAATATGAGGCTATGAAGATCTCCACCAGTAGAATTTTCAGTATAAAATTTCCTACTAATCTTGATATCGCTAAGTGACTAACAATAAACCTAAAAACAAAAGTTCTAACGAAAGTGTTTATAAGCAATATTTTATTGCCTTTCACGAAACAAGGACATAGTTAAGAGTGACTTATAGTTATGTCTGAGTTATATTCTCCCAGTTTATTCATTTATTTTTTTAGATTTATTTGAGGCAGGGGAGGACGGAGAGCAAGAGAATGCAAGAGCATAAGTTGTGGGGAGGGGCAGAGAGAGAGAGAGAGAAGCCGACTCTCCACTGAGCAGGGAGCCTGGCTCAGCACAGGGCTGGATCCCAGGACCCTGAGATCATGACCTGAGCTGAAGGCAGATACTTCACCGACTGAGCCACCCAGGTGCTCCTCTCCCAGTTTATTTTTGAATGTTACTATATATCATACTATGGTAGCATGTGTCTTTTAGGAAATATTTTTCTGCTCCCAGAGTAGGGATGGATACCAATGCTGCTGGATTTCCTGAAACTACCATAGGGATGGAGATGCATAGTAAAACTTCTTAGCTTGTGAGACATTTTTCAGGGGTTCCTGTGTTGTGCGATGAAAACACACCAGGTGAGGAAGTACTTTTACTGTTTATTTTCTTGAACTGATGTACTTTAATCTCAACAGTTGAGAAATTGGTTGTTCAACCATTGAATGTTTTCATGTTTTCTTCTCTCTTCTATTGCTGTAATGACTTTATGTTCTGCGATATCTAAGCTTTTATTTTTAGCTTTGGTCAATTTTTAAAAAAATAGTATCGACATAATGGTAACCAAAATAAGAAATAAATGATTTAATAATATAAAATAAAAAACAACCACAATTGAAAGAAAGAGTCTGGAAAGCAAGATTGTGTTGCATAAGAGGCAAGTGTTCCTAATCAGTGGAAATAGGTTTTTCTTACTTAATTAACTTTCCAGTTTAGAGATTAAACATATTTTAATTATTGCTGATTGTTTCTAGTATTGTCTAAGACGATTGATATATTCCTGATGTTTCATAACCAATTCTGAACTCTAGACAATAATTTTTGCAGCTAAATTTAATACCATGTGTCTAATGCCCTGTTACATAGAATCCTCCCTCACTTGATCATATATATAGAAAATAAAGTGTCTAGGGCACCTGGGTGGCTCAGCCAGTTAAGTGTCTGTATGGGCTCAGGTCATGATCCCAGGATCCCGGGATTGAGCCCCACGTCAGGCTCCCTGCTCAGTAGGGGAGTCTGGTTCTCCCTCTCCCTCTCCCTCTGCTCATGTGCTTTCTCTCACTCACTCTGTCTCTCAAATAAATCTTAAAAAACAAAAAACAAAAAACAAAAAATCCCCAGTGTCTGTGTGAGCTTTTGCCCACAAAGAGACACTACTCCATCTTAACTGATGCTTCTCTCACGTTCATAGTTTAAAAACTGAAAAGGTCTGCCATGCATTGAAACTGTTACTTCAAAGTTACTTTAAGCAGCTCTTCTTCTTTTAATTAATACAAACTTTTCTTCAGATTTCTCCAAACCACAACTGCATATCAGACATAAACTACAAAATGCCTTTGTTATCATTTTTTCATAGGTTTGTGATAGTTTAAGAGACCAATTGCAATTTAACATTCAGGAAACNGCAATTTACACTCAGGAAACAATATATTCTAAACTGATTAGTTGAATTATTATAGTTTTTCAAATAAAATTATTGTCAAATTATTAACATCCATAACAGTAAAAATTTTCTTTAAAGCAAAAGTCACAACTTTGCAAAAACACAAGATCTACTCCTATTTAGCCCTCAGCATGTGTGTTTTTCGTTGAATCTGACATCCATTTAACAAAAGCTTTAGTGTCTTTTACATAATAATGAACAGGGTGATCACTCAAAAGGACAAAATGGTGTATATGATAATACATATTCCCAGGATACATTTTATATGGTCAACACAGCATGTGAATTCAATTGAATGGCCTCTGTATCCCTTTTGTCGCTATTTCATTGATTATGTCTATAAAAATGACGAGAGATTTATAATGACAGTATAATTATTTTTACTGATATCTTTGACCAAGACTGCACATTAACTATCAGCTTATAGAGACTCTTCACTCATAGTAAGTTGGTGCCCAGAACAGCCTGAATCCTCCAAAGCAGTTAGGACCATCTTTACCCAGACTGTTTAAGCCTAGAAACGATGAGCTGCCTGCCTGTCTTGTTCTTTATGGTAATTACCTTTGTATAAGCAAAGAAAGCTCTTGAATGAAGCAAAAAGTCAAGGCTCAGAATATCACAGGTCTTTCATGCGCTTGAAGGCATCCCTTTGAACTTCTGCAAATAGGTCAGTTGCCACACAGTAGATAAACAGTGAGTACCCATGTGGGTGTCCAAGATGGATCTCACAGCACTCTCCATTCAAGAGACTTCCATCTTAAATATATGGAAGAACAATCACTGCTGATATGTTTCATTACTCAGATCATCCTATTGCATGGGTCTTAAAAAAAAAATCATATATGAAGAAAAATTGCAATTTTAGTACAAGTGAATTCAGCTCACAATGATGTACTGAGAACTATTTATGTAGAAAATTTGCAACTGTGCAAAATAAAAGAACATCTACCGTGTATATTTAAATGTTATGACACTACACGAAATAATACACGATAAACTGATTCTCTTCTGTGCAGCAGATGAGGTCCAGTTGAGAAGTCTTACTTTTGATGTCAGTTAGATAAAGAGAGTAATTCTTAGGGTAGACCCCCAAAGTTGAGAGAAAAATCACTATGTTGGATAGACTTTTAAAAATATTGTTATGTATGATGAATGGTAAATGTTTCACAATGAGCTTTTTAGGGAGAAAAGGGGGCTTAAGTATAGCGTTTGCCAATGTCGTAGTGTAAATACTCTTACCAGGGCCAATTTCAAGCAACCACTGTGTCACCACTGAGCATGAAGTGGGGAAGGCATGAGCATAATCGGTGTTAGGAAGCCAATAAAAACCAGTTCCATTAAATATTTGGAAGTTACAGAGGTTATAAAATATCCATGTAATTCCCTGTATTTACTAGGCTTCCTTGAAATTAGAATGAATATATAGGATTGTTCTGGCCTAAAAAAATTGAGACGTGTTGTGCACCACTTCCAAGCTACTGTGGTTGTAAACAGGTATGCATCTTCCCTCTATTTCCCTGCTGTGGATTATCCACTAGGAGAACTCGTGTTGCATAAGGCACAGCTACAAGATGAGCGAGGGCTGTCTTGCCCACGTCTGACTTTGTGTAAGTGTAAAGTATCTATCAGTATAAGGCATTGAGGACTTCGGGTGTATCTGTTGTGTTGTGGCAGCTGAGTATCATAGAGGAAGACTAAGGGTGGTGTATGTGATGGAGTTGCCACTTGGAAAACTCCAAAAACCTAGAAAGTAAGATATTAACACAAGGTGTGTCTGAAGTGTGTTGAGCCCTTTGAGATTCAAGGGCAGGTAGATCAAGGCAGAGGGTAAGATGAGACAAGGTCTCAAGCCTGATAATTCTGGGGGTGCCTGGCTGGTTCATTCAGTAGAATGTTAAAATCTTGATCTCAGGGTCATGAGTTCAAGCCCCCTGTTGGGTGTAGAGATTACTAAAAAAAATATACATAGATGATTGAATGACAGATGATAGATAGATGGTAGATAGATAGATAAATTATGGGAGAATCAAGGTCTGCATGTTGTTTAGTCAGATTATCCCAGAGCGGATCCTCGGGAAGTGGACTCTGGGATGGAGTTCACCAGCGGGATATTTATTAGGGATCAACAGTTGTAAAAGGGAGGTAGAGGCAGGAAGCCTACGGTGGCAGTGCAGCAAAGGCCCATCCAAGCCCACAGGCACCTCTGAACACATACGGCCTACCAGCTGCACCGTGATGCCTGGACCTCCGTATCATCTCCGAGAAGCGCATGCACTAGGATAAGCACCGCGGTCGCCGAGTCAGCCCGAAGGGGCTGATAGCGGGCTGCTCTCTACCGGCAGCCAGAGCGAAGCAGTCTTGCCTTCAAGTGAGGACTCTCCCTGTGCACCAGGTTGAATTCAAGTTTGAGGAGCCTCTATTTTTCTTTCTTTGCTGCTGTTTTCTCATTTTCCTCTTATCAGGTAATGGTAAGAATACTCACAAGAGAGGATATTATTCCTAGTTTGAGTCAGAGACTTAAAAAGGGTGCTTCTCAGGAGCCAGCATGATAGAAGGACCCATGGGGGGGGTGCCTGGGTGGTGTGGTGCAGATGGTTAAGCCTTGGGGTGGAGCGCAGTTGGGCTCTGCACTCAGCAGGGAGTCTGGCTGAGATTCTCTCCCTCTGTCCCTCCCCCCACTTCTTCTCTTTCTCAAATGAATAAAGTCTTTAAAAAAAAAAAAAGTACCTATCAGATAGGACAACTACAAGGGAAGGATGAACCTAGCTTTACGAAGTTGAAACTGTGGAGCCAGCCACCTTTCCCAATGAGGAATTCTTGTCCAAGTTAAGCTTTGAAATACCTGTTTTTCTTGCTTTGATTTGTCTCTTAACAAGAATATGCAAGAAGTGTCCTTTGACTCAGCCATTCCACTCCTAGGAATATATCCTAAGCTTTTAATTTAAAAGAAAACAATTTTTTTAAGATTTTATTTATTAGAAAGAGAGAGGAAGCGTGTGCGTGAAGGAGAGAGAATCTGAAGCAGACTCCATGCTGATTTTGGTGGCAATGTCCTATGTTAGGTTTGTGGCTATCTCCCACCCCTTCCAGTACACTGTCATCATGAATTGGAGAGAGTGCACAGTCTTGGCCATTGCTTCCTGAATGTGTGGATTTATTCTGGCTCTGGTACATGCAGTTCTTCTAAGATTGCCCTTCTGTGGGCCCCAGGAAGTAGACCATGTCTTCTGGGAAATCCTATCTGTCCTCATACTGGCCTGTGCTGACACCTGGATCAATGAAGCTGTCATCTTTGTTGCCTGTGTATTTATCTTTTTTGGCCTGTTTGCTTGGTGCTAGTTTCCTATACAAGCATCCTCCAGACCATCCTGAAAATCCAGTCAAGGGAAGGTCAAAGAAAAGCCTTCTCTACCTACTCTTTCCAGCTCTGTGTTGTTGGGCTTTTCTTTGTCACTGCCATGGTGATTTATATGATCCCAGACTTTACTCAAAGAAAGGAGCAAGAAAAAAAGCTCTCCCTATTTCATAGTCTCTTCAATCCAACATTAATCCCTTCATCTACAGCCTCGGGAATGCTCAGGAGAAGAATGCCTTGTATAGAGCATTGCAGACAGGGTCTATGTGAGGGGAGGATAGAACTTTTAGCTAGGACAAGTCTTTTCCCTTTGAGATCTTGTTTGAGAATGACTTAAAGGCCAGAAAGATTACCTAACAGTAAAGTTTGATTAAAAAAAAGAAAAGTGAATTGTCCAAGGCTCTACCTGAAAGTAAAAAACATTTTGAACTGCTAGGATAGTCTCTGGTACTGAGCATTTCTGTTCAGAGATGAAGCATCTGAATTATCAATACACTTAATACTATAAAAATCTATAGAGCCCATTTCTTTAAGAAATAAATTAGTATCTTAATTAAGATAATGTTTTTTGTTTAATTGTTGAAACAAAATGACAACACATTGCCCTAAGTAATCAGTTCAATCATAAGCCTTCACATCACCTGGTAACAAGCAGTATTTTTCAGAGAAATGAGCACCAGAAGGAAAATCTCTGACTACGGTAACTTAATATATACAAGCATCGCCGAACTGTGTATTTCTACAATCCCACCTGTGAGTCATATGAAGAAAGGACTGAGATTCATTGCTGAAGAGCTAATAAATTCCAAGTATTCTTACTAGAGTTGAGAAATTCTTAGTTTGTAGCAAAAACAAACTAAAACTATCTCACAGATCTTTATAGAAATATCTCCATCCCTCCTCTTCTGTGCTTTCATTTTCCCTTCCCACCTACTTTCTCCCTTGAAGTCTCCCACTTATGTTTTACAACACGTGTAATTAAAGACAGATATATTCTCTAAGTACCTCACTTCCACATTATTTTTGTATCTCTTGACAAGGTTTTCCTCAAAGCTTCTGCCTTTTTTTTATTTTCCAGAGCAGCAAAATATTTCAGGCAATAATATTTCACCTTGTCATGCCTTTCAATCATTTTAAAAAAAAACTAGCAATATAAATTAATAAATATGTAGTGGACTAGAGTAACAGACTTGGCTTCTGGATGGATAAACTACATTAATAATCATGGAGGGGGTTGCTTGGGTGGCTCAGTCTGCATTCAGCAGGGAGTCTCCTGGAGATTCTCCCTAGCCCTCTGCCCCTCCCCCCATGAGGGTGTGTGCTCGCTCTCTTTTTCTGTCTCTAAATAAATCTTTTTAAAAAAATAATAATCATGCAGGGACTAGGACTTCCAGACAATATCATCAAAGTGACCAAAACATTTAAGACATACTTTTCATTCCTAAATGATTCTCTTTTCTTATGAAATTAACTCATTAAGACCCCTTTTCTTTGGTAATCTTTTAGCTATATTTTTAGTTACCATTTTAAGTGCAGGAAAAAGATTTTATAGATTTGCATTAAAAATAGTATGTTGTCTTGAAAAAAGTAACCGGTGTCAGACTTATCCTCCTGCTGTAAATAATTACGTGATCTCAACAACCTATAGTAAGCAATGTTTGACAGTCTTTGAAATAACGGAGAAGATGCACGTGAGGGAAGTACCACATTACCACAGCTGCCCCAGGAGGGCGTTTCCCTGGTTTTTGTGCAGGAATATGGAACCCAAGCAGGGATCAGAGAAAGCAGTGATCAGAGTTCAAGTCTGCTAGGTGAGTTAGGAACTGGGGGTCAGTGTACCACAGAAGGGAGAGCAATAAAGAGAAAGTCCTAGAAACATAAATGAAAGTGCCATTTGACTTCTTTGTTTTCTCCTTAGCTATGTGAAAATGGGCTTAGGAAATGGGTTAAGAAAGAGATCTAGCAGGAAAAAGCTGCCAGGAGACCGAATTTAGAGCAGAGAATCCGGAACTAACAAATGCAGGGGAAGATTCTGGAGTTCAGATCCAGCCAGAATGGGGAGATACTGGTAAAAAACTTAGGAACTTAGTTGGGACTCCAGAAATCCCACATCTTGGGTGAATTGCCATGTCCTAGGACTAGATGTTATATCCCTGCACTAAGGGAGAAAATGAAATATACTCACCATCACACAGCCTAAAATTGGCCATAAGAGGAGCAAGGAGATCTTCAAGTAATTTAACAGCTCTCCAGAAAAAAACAACTCAAAACCCTTGAGAGTTTCTCTAGCGTATAATTTATAATGTTAGCATAAAATTTTAAAAATTCCTAAACATGTAAAAAAGCAGGAAAAATTAATGAGATAAATCAGTTACAGAAACAAACTCACAGATCATCCAAATTGGAATTAATAGACAAGGACATCAAAATACCTATAATCAATATAAAGAAAAATTTAAAATGAATGACAAAGCAGAATATGTCAACAGAAAATTAACAGATTCTTATCAAGTGAGCATTCTAAATCTTCTTAAAAAAAATAACTCATTAGATATATTTTACGGAAGATAGGATACAACTGAAGCCAGGATTGGTGAACTCAAATGTAGTTCAATATATATTACCAAAGCTAACGTAGTGGGAGAAAAAAGAATGGAAAGAACTAGAGAACAAAGTAGAATTGTGGGAAATACTCCAAGGGTCTAACCTTAATTTCCTAGTCCCTGAAGGAAAAAAAAAATAATGGAACAGATGAATTATTTGAAGAAATAATGACAAGAACCCATAAAGTCTGATAAGCGATATCAATATACAGATTCAAGAAGCTCAAAAGAACTCAAGCAGGATAAACCTAAGAAAACTTCACTAAAAATATAGTCAATGATATTATAATATATTGCATGGTAACAGAGGGCAGCTACACTTGTGGTGAGCACAGCATAATGGATAGAGAAGTCAAATCACTATGCTGTGTACCTGAAACTAACATTGTGTGTCAATTACACTCAAATTTTTAAAAAAGGAAAAAGAAAACCTCAATGGAAATGCACTAGTCAAACTACTGAAAATGAAAGATTAAAAAACCTTACAATTGACCAGGGGAAAAATGCATTACTTTCAAAGGAACAGTAAGATTTTAGCTGACTTCTTACCAAACATCATGGAGGCCAAAATATAATGGAATGCCATCTAAAAGGAGTGAAATTAAAAAGTATCAACATAGAATTCTATCCACTACAAAACCGTTCTTTAAAAATGATATCTCTAAATAGAAATTAGAAAAGAGGGAAACCGGGAATATCAGGAAGAAAGAAATAGCAAGCAAAATTAGGAGTAAACTCCATAGGCTTTCCTTATCCTCTTAAGTTTCTAAATTGTTTGATAGTTCAAGCAAAAATTATAGCATTAGCTGGTGCTAAACTTAGTAGGAGAAATCTTAAAGACCATTATCCTATAAATTGGAGAGAGTAAAGACATAAAAGGAGATAAGGTTTCTATATTTAAACTGGTAAAAAAAAATGGCATCAGTTGAATGTGGTGATGTATATATAATATCCAGAGCAACCACTAAGTTATGAAAAACAACAAAAAGCTATACAAAGAGATACAACAAGAGTACTGTTGATAAATCAAAATGGACCTAACCCACAAGAAGTCAAGAAAAAAATCTTAAAATTAAAAATAGAGTTGAGACAAAAAATTTAAAACATGAAATATCAGACTTAACTCTCATTGTACCAATAATTAGGTTAAATATAAATGTCTACATATAACAATTTAAAGACAGAATGTCAGAGTATGTTAAAAAGCACAACCCTTCTGTTTCTTGCTGTCTGCAAGAAACTCACTTCAGATACAACAATATAGGTAGACTGACATAAAAGGACAAAAAAAGATACATGCAAACATTAATGAACGGAAGGCAAGAATGGCCATATTAATACCAGAGACAGCAAAGTATTAGAAAAGGATATGATACGATGACAAAAGGTTTAATCCACCTAGAAGACCAAGAAGAAGACCTAGCAATCCTAAATGTCTATTTGCCAAAGAGCAGAGCTTCAAAATATGTGGTGGTAGAACCGAAAGGGAGACCTAGACCAGTTCATACATGGTTAGAGACTTTTGTGCCCCATTTCAACAACTGATAGAACAATTAGAAAATCAGCGATCTAAAGAGTCTAATTGGCTTTTATAAAACATTGCTTCCAACAACAGCAGAATACACATTCAAGGACTGACAAAACATAAACCAAGATAAACTTAGTCTAGGCCATAAAAAATATCCCCACAAATTTAAAAAAAATAAAAATCACACAGAGTGTGTTCTCCAACCACAATGGAATCAAACTAGAAATCAATATAAGAAAAACAGAGAAATCCCAGTATTTGAAGATTTTAAAATTACTTTTAAATAATCTATAAGTCAAAGTCATCCCAAGAGAAATAAAAGTATACATTGAGGGGCACCTGGGTGACTCAGTCAGTTAAGTGTCTGACTCTTGATTTTGGCTCAGGTCATGAACTTAGGGTCATGAGACAGAGCCCCGTATAGGGCTTCATGCTGAGTGTGCAGCCTGCTTGGGATTCCCTCTCTCTCTCTCCCTCCCTCTCTCTACCCCTCCCCTGCTCATGCACTCCCACTCTCTTTCTCTCTCTCTATCTCACAGAAAAGGATAAAGTTTAAAAAAATACATTGAACGAATGAATGAAGATGAAAACATATCAGTATCGAGAGGGAACTATTTCAATAAATGCTTATATTACAATAAACATGCATTAGAAAAGAGGAGAAGTCTCAAAGCTACAATGAGATATCACCTCACACCTGTCAGAATGGCTAAAATAAAAAACACAAGAAACAAGTGCTGGCAAGGACGTGGAGAAAGGGGAACCCTCTTGCACTGTTGGTGGGAATGCACACTGGTGGAGCCACTGTGGAAAACAGTATGGAGGTTCCTTAAAACATTAAAAACAGAACTACCCTACAATCCAGCACTCGCAGTACTGGGTATACATCTCAAAAATACAAAAACACTGCTTCAAGGTATACATGCACATCTATGTTTATTGCAGCATTATTTATAATAGCCAAATTATGGAAGCAGGCCAAGCGTCCACTGATAGATGAATGGATAAAGAAGATATGTTATTTATATATTTATATATGTATATATTTATATATTTATATATATTTATATATTATTTATATATTATTTTTATATATTTATATACACACACACTAGAATATTATTCAACCATAAAAAAGTGAAATCTTGTCATTTGAATGACATGGATGGAGCTAGAGAGTATAAAATAAATCAGAAAGACAAATACCATATGATTTCACTCATATGTGGAATTTAAGAAACAAAACAAATGAGGAAAGGAAAGAAAGAGACAAACCAAGAAATAGAACTTTAACTCATGGTTACCAAAGGGGAGGTGGGTGGGAGATGGGTGAAATGGGTGATGGTGATTAAGGAGGGCACTTATTGTAATGAGCACTAGGTGATATATGGAATTGTTGAATCATTATATTGGACACCTGAAAGTAATGACACCATATGTTAACTATATTGAAATTAAATGAATGAATAAAGGATGCCTGGGTGGCTCAGTCGTTAAGCATCTGCCTTTGGCTCAGGGCGTGATCTCGGGGTCCTGGGATCAAGCCCCGCATTGGGCTCCCTGCTCTGCTGGGAGCCTGCTTCTTCCTCTCCCACTCCCCCTGCTTGTGTTCCCTCTCTTGCTGGCTGTCTCTCTCTCTCTGTGTTAAATAAATAAATAAAATCTTAAAAAAAATGAATAAATACAAAATATGCATATACATAAGTACATAAATAAGGAAAGTCTCAGATGAATAATAGATATNGCTTGTGTTCCCTCTCTTGCTGGCTGTCTCTCTCTCTCTGTTAAATAAATAAATAAAATCTTAAAAAAAAAATGAATAAATACAAAATATGCATATACATAAGTACATAAATAAGGAAAGTCTCAGGTGAATAATAGATACGCCTACCTCAAGAACCTAGAAAAAGAAGAGCAATATAAATTCAAAGCAAGTGGGGGAGAGGAGGGAATTAATATAAGAAGAGAAAACCCTGAAATTTAAAACCAAAAAATCAAGGCAAATCAATAAAACAGAGTTTTTTTGAAAGATCAATAAAACTTAGAAACCTCCCACAGTACTTGTAAAGACACAACTTAAAAATACTGGAAAGAAATGGGGGATGTCACTGCAGACATCAAAGAATGTTAAAGGAAATTACAAATAACTCATTAAATGAACCACTTTCTTGAAAATCACAAACTACAACTCACCTAATATGAAGAGTTGATTTGTATAATCCTATGACTACTAAGGAAATTCAATTCATAATTTTAAAACTACCAAAACATAAATCTCAGGAAAATGACTTATACACACACCAAAAAAAAAGAAAAGAAAGAAAGAAAGAAAAGAAAAGCCTGTACTCAACTGTACAAGATTTTCTGGTAATAACTCAAAACAGAAACAATCCAGATGGTCACCAGCAGGCAAGCGTTTATACTGTTTGCAGCCACACCGGAGAGTATAGCTCAGCAATAAAAAAGAGCAACTATTGGTATAGGCACAACCTGGATGAATCTCCAGAGGAAAAAAAGCCAATCACACAAGATTACGTACTGTATGATTCCATTTATGTAACAGTTTTGAAATATCAAAACTGTAGAAGCGGAGAATAGGTTGTGGTTAAGGACGGAGTGAGGGCGGGAGGGAGGTGGGCGTGGCTGGAAAAGGCACTGAGAGAACCTCGCAGTGATGAAAATGTTATGCACCTCGTCGGAAGCAGTGTCAATACGCTGATTGTGATTTTATATCACAGTTTTGAAAGATGTGACGAACGGGAAAACAGTGAAGAGTGCACAGGATTATAATTGTAATGTAATAACCCTTGTATTATTTCTTACACCTGCATGTGAACCTACAATTAAATCAAAATAAAAGTTCAACTAAAAATGAAAAATTTTAAAGTTAAAAACAAGTATTAATAACATAATTCTTACAGAAAAATTCACATGAAAATTTAAGGAAGGCATCAAAATAATTTTGGAAAGAACAAAATTCAAAACTTTACACTTCTGATTACAAGGTTTAATATATAGAGTTGTATTGACCATATTAGTTTAAGAATAAATCAATAGAGGAGCGAATAGAGAATACAATAATAGATCTGTATGTATTTCATCAGTATTTTTGACAAAGTTGTGAATGTAATTCGATGGGTCAATAATTCATCTTTGCAGTTGGACATCTTTATAAAAAAGTAAACTCAACCCACATTTCATACCGTCACAAAGACAATTTGAGGTGCATCTTAGATCTAAACATGAAAGCAAATGATTACTGCTCTAGGAGAAAAATTGGAGTACGACCTTTGGGTAGGTTGTTTTCTCAAGCAGGAAGCTAAAAGCACTAATCATAAAAGAAGAAATTAAGCTGGATGCCATTAAAAGTAATAATTTCTGCTTATCAAAAGAATCAGTAAGAAAGTGTAGAGGCAAGCCACAATCTGGGAGAGGATAGCTTTAGTACTCATGTTCAACAAAGCGCTTAGATTCAGACTCTGTAAAGAATGTCTACAAATCAATGACAGAAAAATCTCAAAAACTGAACAAACGATTTGAACGGGTACTCCATAAGAAAGGTTATTCAAAAGACCAATAAGCATATGATAATGTGTTCAGTACAATTAATCATCAATAAAATCACAAATATTGCAATGGCTAAAATAAAATTAATATCAACTGGTGGGAAACTAAAATTATAAAATCATACTGGAAAACCATTTGGCAATATCTATTAAAATTAAACATATGCCTGTGCTAGGACTTGGCACTTCTATCCTTGGTATATATCCACTGGAAACACGTATAAGAATATTCATAGTGGTGCCTGGGTGGCTCAGTCGACTAAGTGTCTACCTTTGGCTCAGGTCATGATCCCAGGGTCCTGAGACTGACCCCTGCATTGGGCTCCCTGCTCAGCGGAGTCTGCTTCTCCCTCTCCCTCTACCCCTCCCCCCAGCTCATGCTCTCTCT
>NC_048218.1:201758796-201761053 GCF_002007445.2 Ailuropoda melanoleuca
CTTCAGGATGGTTGGAAAATTAGACTACACTAAAGGAAATAAGGCTGCATCTTAATGTCAAGGTTCTATTTTACTATCAAAGAATAGCTGGGCATGGATCGTGNGCATCTTAATGTCAAGGTTCTATTTTACTATCAAAGAATAGCTGGGCATGGATCGTGGAATCTCCCAAGTGCCTCCTGAATGTTTAGGACCTGGAACAACATAAAAATTCATGAAACTGTAACAAATTCGTGTACTTGGGTAGCTGCAATATTTATGTCGTTCCAGAGTATGACTTCATATGTGTGTATTCTTTTAATTATGAAGGGACTTCTTGCTTTTTACCTTAATTTCCAAAGATCTCACTATCTCTCTGGCTTCCTGAAAGACAGAAGTAGACAGGGACTGCCAGTCTTCTCCCCTCTCAGGAGAATAACAGTGGCTGAGTTCTTCATGTCTCTGTAGGGAGCATGCTGGTACAAAGGAGACCTACCGTCTCGTACCCTACACAGATCTCTCATGGCAATTGGGAAGGTACCTTGTGGAGATGATAAATTAATAAAGCCTTCTCTTAAAGGCAACTTGAAGAGCAAAGATCTTTCCTTGGGAGGCCTTAGATGAGCAAAAAGGCTTCTAGCACCATCAGTAACTTCAGCCACACTAGACATGTTTGCCTTTTCTGCATGAAGATTTATTGGGGTCTTTATACAACAGTCATCTGTAGACACACAGGTTTCCTAATTGCCTCTGTGAGTTCTGATCAAATATATTTTAAAATCTTTTTCGTTGCCTCTTAGCTTTTACTATCACTATTTATTATCATACAAAAGTACATTGTTATTGATGCTTTAAGTTTGCTCATTGATAGTTTAAATAATAGGATATTCTTTTTTTTTTAAAGATTTTATTTATTTATTCGACAGAGATAAAGACAGCCAGCGAGAGAGGGAACACAAGCAGGGGAAGTGGGAGAGGAANAGTGAGAGAGGGAACACAAGCAGGGGGAGTGGGAGAGGAAGAAGCAGGCTCATAGCAGAGGAGCCTGATGTGGGGCTCGATCCCATAACGCCGGGATCACACCCTGAGCCGAAGGCAGACACTTAACTGCTGTGCCACCCAGGCGCCCCTAAATAATAGGATATTCTGAGTAAAATATATTATCGAACTATCAATATATCAATACAATCAACGTATTAGTGGCTATTTTTGACTGGTAGCTACTTTTAAGGTAAGGAGGTAAGTGTGCGTAAGTGACTGTCTGGTAGACATTTAATATTAAACAAAAAAACCAGCACTTCATTATTAAAAAACTAGATTTAGAGTGTCACTCATAGAGGGAAGTCAAATATCTAAATATCTAAGGAAGACTATCTGGAGTTGTTGAGTAAGTGTACAAATGCTTACCTATTCAGTATGTGCATTAGTAGAGGCCAGAGGGCCAGCAGTGGTAGGAGCTCGGAGCTCCTAGCTCCTATCATGACGGCTCCACCCGCAGAACGATGGTAGGTACAATACAGGAGATCAGTGAATACTTGAAATTATTTCCAACATCCTGCACATGACACGTATTATTAGAATGGTAATTAGAGAGTTTCAGTGCAAATGAGATCATTTTTAAGCAGGCTTATAATTTTGTAGCCATTTAAATTAAGAATTTATTGCTCATCCTCGCTGCCTCCAAGACAAGATGATCTTACATAAAGAATGGGAATAAAGTTTAAGTGAGAAGCACGATATCATCTTTGTCCTTACATTTTCATTGTGGAATCATAGAGTCAGAAAGATGATTTAGTTCAATCTCTCAAGGACTTCAGAGACCCCTTCTGCAGTATCCTTCACAGTAGCTATTGTCACCTCAGAGACGGTGTCTAAAACTGGGTATTTCTGGAGTATTTATCAATATTGAGTCGAAATAAAAAAAAGTTACTGATTCTGTTTTTATGTTTAGATCAACAATAGTATAAATGTATTCGGTCATTCCATAAATGTTCATCTAAATATTGTGGAAATCTGAATAACACAAGTGAAATTTTAGGATGAAATAAGTCTTTATACTTGATCAGGAGCAGATTTGGTGAGATCCTAGTTGTGGAGGTGACAGAAGATGCAAGAGTGGAAAGTGTGTTAAGACAGGCAGGTGAGAGGTTAATGGCTAATGGTGAATATGGTCAATGGTATATCTAACCCTAGTATATTCTATCCTTAATGACCCCTTCCAACTCAAGATTAGACTTATTGCAGTTTAAGGACTTGAGCATGTGTATCAGTTAAGAGT
>NC_048218.1:201765556-201770857 GCF_002007445.2 Ailuropoda melanoleuca
GAGCCTGATGTGGGGCTCGATCCCATAACGCCGGGATCACACCCTGAGCCGAAGGCAGACACTTAACTGCTGTGCCACCCAGGCGCCCCTAAATAATAGGATATTCTGAGTAAAATATATTATCGAACTATCAATATATCAATACAATCAACGTATTAGTGGCTATTTTTGACTGGTAGCTACTTTTAAGGTAAGGAGGTAAGTGTGCGTAAGTGACTGTCTGGTAGACATTTAATATTAAACAAAAAAACCAGCACTTCATTATTAAAAAACTAGATTTAGAGTGTCACTCATAGAGGGAAGTCAAATATCTAAATATCTAAGGAAGACTATCTGGAGTTGTTGAGTAAGTGTACAAATGCTTACCTATTCAGTATGTGCATTAGTAGAGGCCAGAGGGCCAGCAGTGGTAGGAGCTCGGAGCTCCTAGCTCCTATCATGACGGCTCCACCCGCAGAACGATGGTAGGTACAATACAGGAGATCAGTGAATACTTGAAATTATTTCCAACATCCTGCACATGACACGTATTATTAGAATGGTAATTAGAGAGTTTCAGTGCAAATGAGATCATTTTTAAGCAGGCTTATAATTTTGTAGCCATTTAAATTAAGAATTTATTGCTCATCCTCGCTGCCTCCAAGACAAGATGATCTTACATAAAGAATGGGAATAAAGTTTAAGTGAGAAGCACGATATCATCTTTGTCCTTACATTTTCATTGTGGAATCATAGAGTCAGAAAGATGATTTAGTTCAATCTCTCAAGGACTTCAGAGACCCCTTCTGCAGTATCCTTCACAGTAGCTATTGTCACCTCAGAGACGGTGTCTAAAACTGGGTATTTCTGGAGTATTTATCAATATTGAGTCGAAATAAAAAAAAGTTACTGATTCTGTTTTTATGTTTAGATCAACAATAGTATAAATGTATTCGGTCATTCCATAAATGTTCATCTAAATATTGTGGAAATCTGAATAACACAAGTGAAATTTTAGGATGAAATAAGTCTTTATACTTGATCAGGAGCAGATTTGGTGAGATCTTAGTTGTGGAGGTGACAGAAGATGCAAGAGTGGAAAGTGTGTTAAGACAGGCAGGTGAGAGGTTAATGGCTAATGGTGAATATGGTCAATGGTATATCTAACCCTAGTATATTCTATCCTTAATGACCCCTTCCAACTCAAGATTAGACTTATTGCAGTTTAAGGACTTGAGCATGTGTATCAGTTAAGAGTCATTATTTTTGAAAAAAAAAATCAGAATAATTCTGACTAATATAAGCAAAGAAAGGCAGAATTTATTCGAAGAACATGGTGTAGCTCACTGAATGAAACAAAAACCATGTATTTGATTAACACGTGACAAAATATTTATTTTGAACATTTAGCCTCTGCCAAAAACATTAACAACAACAAAGGAAACATGTATTTGTGTGTGTATATCTATTTTTAAATTAATTAGGGGGCTACTGAAGTCTTTAAACATTCATTAAAATATACAAAAATTTACTGAAAGTGTTTCTGAACACTTTTCTATCCTATAAATAGGTTTCAAACAAGTTAACATAAATCTATTTTTAAAGATTTCTTTTAAATATAAATATTAACTCAATTTATCCTGTCATAGAGATATGGGAGACAATATGACATCTATCACAGAGTTCACCCTAATGGGATTTCCCCTTGGCTTGAGGATTCAGATGCTTCTCTTTGGGCTCTTCTCCCTCTTCTTTGTCTTCACCCTGCTGGGGAACGGGCTCATCCTGGGGCTCATCTCACTGGACTGCAGACTGCACACCCCCATGTACTTCTTCCTCTCCCACCTGGCCATCGTCGACATAGCCTATGCCTGCAACACGGTGCCCCAGATGCTGGTGAACTTGCTGAAGCCAGGCAAGCCCATCTCCTTCGCTGGCTGCTTGACACAGACCTTTCTCTTCTTGGCTTTTGCTCATACAGAATGTCTTCTCCTGGTGGTGATGTCCTATGATCGGTATGTGGCCATCTGCCACCCCCTCCGATATTCTGCCGTCGTGAGCTGGAGTGTCTGCGTCACCCTGGTGCTGACTTCCTGGACCATTGGAGTCCTTCTGTCTTTGATTCATCTCACGTTACTTCTACCCTTACCCTTCTGTAGACTCCAAAAAATCAATCACTTTTTCTGCGAAATCATGGCTGTTCTCAAACTTGCCTGTGTAGATACGCACATCAATGAGATTGTAGTATTGGCTGGAGCAATTTCAATGCTAGTGGGACCCCTGTCCTCCATTGTAATCTCATATATGTGCATCCTCTGCGCCATCCTTAGAATCCAGTCTGGGGAAGGTCAAAGAAAAGCCTTCTCCACCTGCTCCTCCCATCTCTGTGTGGTTGGACTCTTTTACGGCACAGCCATTATAATGTATATTGGGCCCAGGTATGGGAACCCCAAGGAGCAGAAGAAATATCTCCTCCTATTTCACAGCCTTTTCAATCCCATGCTCAACCCCCTGATCTATAGCCTGAGGAACTTGGAAGTGAAGAATGCCTTGAAGAGAGTGCTGGGAATAGAGAGAGACTTATGAAAAGATTATGGCATCAGGGTTGATAGTGACCTAGAAAGATATTATCTCAAGAGGTTCCAACCCCAACTTAGCATGAGAATGATCTGAGACAACATAAAATAAGATGAAAACAGGGAGGCAAACCGTAAGAGACTCTTAACTCTAGGAAACGAACTGAGGGTTGCTGAAGAGGAGGTGGGTGGGTGATTGGGGTAACTAGGTGATGGGCATTCAGGAGGGCACTTGATGTAATGAGCACTGGGTGTTATGTGCAACTGATGAATCACTAAATTCTACCCCTGAAACTAATAATACACTGTATGTTAACTAAATTGAATTTAAATTAAAATTTATTATTTTTTTTTTAAGATTTTTTTTTAATTTATTTATTCGACAGAGATAGAGACAGCCAGTGAGAGAGGGAACACAAGCAGGGGGAGTGGGAGAGGAAGAAGCAGGCTCCCAGCAGAGGAGCCTGATGTGGGGCTCGATCCCATAACGCCGGGATCACGCCCTGAGCCGAAGGCAGACGCTTAACGACTGAGCCACCCAGGCGCCCCTAAATTAAAATTTANACGCCGGGATCACGCCCTGAGCCGAAGGCAGACGCTTAACCGCTGTGCCACCCAGGCGCCCCTAAATTAAAATTTAAAAAAAATAGAACTATCTTCTGCATCACCACTTAAATCACTAAATCAGCAGATGTGGGATGTATCCTAGAGATCTCTATCTTCAAATATTATCAATAGCAAATTGTAATGTAGCTGGCCTGTGAGCCAGGATTTGGAAGCTACAAATCCAGAACAATACCCTTTATAATATCTTCAAGCTGTGGTCTAGCCTCATGCCTCCCAGCACGCTAGCTTCTTAAAACACTAGCTCCTCAAAGGCTTTAAAAATAAATTCTATGGGCAAGTAAGTTTGAGAATTACTACATATTAGATGCCTTACTCTAGAGCTCACAATTCATATTAGCATAGTGAAAACTAAAAATTTCTGTGGTGAAGGTTTTTATTCCAATTTTTAATCGATGTTTTCCAAATTCGACTGATCACATAACAATTTTTTTCATAACACTAACGGTTTCCTGGAACAGGAAATCTTGATCTTGATTGACTCATCGTGAACACTTCCGATAACCCCTTTCTAGAGCAAAATTACTTTTTTCCTGCAAGGTGAGCCTCTAAAGAGGATGTAGGTCTAAGCACAGTACCCTGAATCAGCCTGTGAGAACGTGTGCTCTCTTTGAGTAAAGAAAGTGAAGGTCAGTATCTCTCCTCTTCAGTCCTAGGTCATCTGGAGGTAATGAATCCAACCTTCTCCTTCATCTTGGGTCAGCATTCCTAGACACACTTCATGGGGTAACTTCATTCAATTTCACAATCTTCAAATCTGAGATTTAAGAATGTGTACATTTCCCTGTTTATCTACTACACTCAAATGTATTTTTTCTCTCCTAGGTTTTAAGGATAAAGTTTCTCACAGAAATCTGGGAGGATTTGCAAAAGCCATCACCTACACAGCGTATAAGCTTTAGAAAGATTTTTCCACTATTGTGTTTAGAAAATAGAGATATGGGAGATGTTCTAAGGAGAAAGTTCACAGGAAAGGTACACAACGAATGATGGATAAAAAGGAAATGAGTAAAGGATAGAATGCCCAAGGGGCTAGTTGATCTTTCGAAGATTAAAAAGGAAACAAAATAAGGAAAGTGCATGATTTATTATATGTTGGTTATTCCTGAAATGAACAAATCTCAAATGATAACCTCACACACAGGAATTGCCTGATACTCTATATGGAATGCCATGTGCACTGCTGTAATCTCAAAACAAAAAGGGTTAAGTGAGAACTAAGGAACACATGGACAGTCCTCAGTGGCTCAATGGATCCTAGAAAAAGGGGCGAAAGGAAAGTCAAATCAACTTCTCTTAAAAACAACAACAACAGCAACACCTTAGGGGCTTAAGTCCTGGTCATCAGTTTGGTAGATCCATAAACTAGTTTTCTATCAATTAACCTGGAATTGATCAGAATGGTCAGAACTTAATGACCTTCACAAAACTCACAAGATAATCATGGTTAACCCAGATGCCAATTTCAACCTTTATAATGAAGGATGTTTCTCCCCAGGGAAAGGAGTGCCAGTACCCATGATTCAAGATAGTCCAGTTCTCTTTTCAAAAATCGGAGAAATGAAATAAAACAAAAATGTCTCAAAGAGGCTAGAATCAGAGCAAATGGAATTGAATAATATAGAAGAGTATTTCTTCAAAACTGAACAAAAATTCTCCCCAGGAGGTCACAATTCTCATAATGAACCTAGATGTCTAAGGTATAGAAGTTTCTATATCTTAGATACAAATAATAACAAACACAATAAAGATAAACTTTAACAAATTCTGCCTCTTTGTTCCCCCAGTTTTCAAGATTCCAAGTAAAACATTGGTAATAACAATTGTTATTTTCCATCAGTTTTATGTCTTATGACTTTCTGAAGATATGTTCCTTCTTGATTCAGACCCTTATTTCATCAATTAAAAGCCAACAATTTGCAAGCCAATTATTGAGGCAATTTACTTTGGAAAGTGTCTAAATGATCTGTGTATTGATATTTATTCTACTTCCAAATGGAAATTATGTCCAAATCCTGGTGGACTTTGCTATAATCACAAGTTATAAATGCAGGCTGAAATAACATCAGTGCTTATAGAAAATGACCAATGCTGGCAGATAATGTAAATATTTGAGAATATA
>NC_048218.1:201770957-201793659 GCF_002007445.2 Ailuropoda melanoleuca
ATCATAAACATTTACATTTAACTTTCTTATTGTCTTAGTTCAAAGGTTTTACTTTTTTATAATAGATGGTCATACAGTGATAAACTAGAGAACTCTATCCCATTGTTACCAAGATTTCAGTTTGCTGTTTTTTTTATATGTCAGTTTCCAGATTTCCACATTTTTTGCACGTCACCTGAAACATAAAAAAAAGAAAGAACGTCCCAGTATTTATGGATTGCCTAGTGTGCCCCAGGATTTTCNCCAGGTGCCCCTACTCTGACCACGTTTAGAAGTTGTCCAGAAGTTAAAGCAACGTGACCTCCATATGCATTGGAAAACATGTAATTTTGAGATGATGCTTTCCCAAAGTTAAAGTTTGTTTGGTATCATAAACATTTACATTTAACTTTCTTATTGTCTTAGTTCAAAGGTTTTACTTTTTTATAATAGATGGTCCTAACTAGAGAACTCTATCCCATTGTTACCAAGATTTCAGTTTGCTGTTTTTTTATATGTCAGTTTCCAGATTTCCACATTTTTTGCACGTCACCTGAAACATAAAAAAAAGAAAGAACGTCCCAGTATTTATGGATTGCCTAGTGTGCCCCAGGATTTTCACGTGATCAAGAGCCATTTTTGATGTCCCTGAATGTGTGTTTCTTTCCACAGTGGATATGTTCTCCAAACTTGATAACTGTGACCAGTTTTTCCCCAAGTTTTCATGATAACCCCAGCAAGACAGCAATCACATGGTAACAAACTCATTAGTTTGTAAATCACATGACTGACTGATAAGAGATTTCCCAAATAACATTTTGGCCTCCCTACATCCACTATAAGAAAACAATGGAATATAAATAAATATGACAACATCATATGTAGGAAATGTTCTCCTAATCCCAGAAGAGCAGAAAACATCGAGGGGAAACTGCCTTGGAGAGGGTTCTCTGCTCCCCTGCCCTGAGAGACAGGACCCAGAGTCTCATTTCAGAATAGAGCTTAGAGAATACTTCCAAGGTTGACCTACCTGTGTGGTTTGTGCCCTAGAAAACCCCTCCTCAGGCATGTTCTAATAAGCCCCGCTGGGACGCCTTGGCTCTCCTTGGCCTCCCCACTCTGCTCCCTGCCTCCGTTACCTGCTCTCTCCAGCAGCTCCACGCCTGGGCTTGTTGCTTGGAATCAGCTGAGCTTTCAGGGACCTTTCTTCCCGCCTCTGCTGCTCCACTAGGGCCCAGATGGCAGGGGGAGCAGCTGAAGGACAGAGGGGAAGGCTTGGGGCTTCTTCACCGCCACACTGGGTCGGCTTCCTTACAGGTTCAGCTGGACTGTCTGCAGGTTTGGGAATTAGGGCAGTGCTGGGATTCAGGAAATCCAAATAATGCCGAGTATTCAGGGACTGCAATGACTGATGCTGTCTCAGAGGGGTGCTGTGTGGCTGGCTGCATTGTCTAATCCTGGGTCCTGCTGGAGATGAGCGCAGAAATAGAGAACCGCTTTGTGTCTCCTTCCCAGGGGAGGTGAGCATGCGCGCGTCTCACAGCCCACCCTCCAGTGAGCCCTCGGGTGCTACCGACCAGGTTGAGGCCTCGGAGAATAAAAGCTCCTTTTCTGAGGATTCTGCCACATTTTCCATCAGGCACAGAAGTGAGGGTCCTGCAGCTCCCACAGAAGCTGCCAGAAAGCAGAATCCTGCCCAACCTTCAGGTGCTTTTCCCTTCTGAGTTCCTTGAGTCCAAATGTGGAAGCTAACCAGGTTCCCTTGTTACTTCATCGTTAATTCCTGTTAGACAGAGGGTAGCATCTACCCTTTGTGGACTGTTTCTGCCAATCTTTGTTTAAGCGTTGGAAAGAGAAATAACTATTCTTTGTTAATGTTAAACATATATGCTCACCTTTCACATTCTGCATGAATAGTTTCAGGGGAAATTTAGATGCACATTTTATAGACAAATTATATAAAGATGTTTATTATTTGCATCATTTGTTTCACTGGTGGAGAAATATCCATGTGATAGATATTTACTTGAAAACAATGACACTAACAAAAGGAATAAGAAATTTCTGTGTCATGGATTTATATAGAACATAAGGAGGGGCAGCTGGGTGGCTCAGTTGGTTAAGTGCCTGACTCTTGATTTCAGCTCAGGTCAGGGTGTCAGGGTTGTGAGATTGAGCCCTGCATCAGGCTCTGCACGGGGTGTGGTGCCTGCTTAAGATTCTCTCTCCCTCCCTCTTTTTCTGCCCCACTCATGCTTGCTTTCTCTCTGTCTCTCAAAAAATATATAGATGATGATGGTAGATAGATAGATGATAGAACATATGGAATGATCTTCCTAGTTGAAGAAAATTACATTAAGTTATATTACAGAATGATGTTATATCAGGACAATTAACATGTTGGTTATTGTATAAATTATGCATTTACATAGTGTCAGCATAGGCACAATTTATACTAAATCTATGAGATATCTACTGCAATGGAATAGGAAGCCAAATGGTTACTAAATCTATGTCATATGCTTATCTTACATTAAGCTTAGCATTAAGGACAGCTAGAATGTATTCAATAAATGTTAGATTTTTCATAGCTTGGAAGATTTGTTTTAGGGATGGGAGGGAAGAGGATAACCTAGTCAATAATACTTTCTTTTTCTTTTTATATATAATTTTTATATATAATTTTCTTTTTCTAGGATTTTTATGTTTAACGTACATCTTTTTATTTATCACTGCTCTTTCTCCTGAAGCACATTTTTACAAGAAAATTTTCACCAAGCTCAGCACCATCGAGCAGCTTTACTCTGTGCTTCTAGAGGGCCCAGTACATAGGAAGCACTCAGTAGTATGGTCAACTATTAACTTTTAACAGATTCTTGAATAGGCTATCATTACACGGAACTGACACTCGGTTCTTCATGGGTCACAATAGTTCTTGGCAAAGTCTTGGCTTAAAACTATGTAAGCAATACGATGAGTTCGTTTTCAGTTTTTCCTTGCTACTTGTAGGTAAGCGGCCCTATAGTCCAGCTGAGCTATGGATTCACAACAGGTGATTATTTTAGGAATTCTGCTTCCCCCAAGTCCACTACTTTAGAAGAGAACTTGCCACCTCACCAGCCTTCAAGATTTACTTTTTAAAGCATAGATTTCATCAAGTTCTGATGTTTGTATAGGAAATGATTTCCTTCTTAGATCTTTATTTTAGAACTGGAGTTCTGCCTGATTATTTATTAACCAGACAACAGTTGACCACTTTTGAAATTCTGAAATTGTGCATATATATATTCATGTACATCTCTGTGCCCAAAGGTGACATTTGGACCTGGAACACATCACAGGGTTGAGGACCTACCTTAACCCCCACCAGCGCAGAAGAAATTTAATGTTTGCATTTCATTTGATTGCTTTTAACTGATACATGTCATATAGGTATCAAATAAAATTTCTTAAAAAGANACCTACCTTAACCCCCACCAGCGCAGAAGAAATTTAATCTGTTTGCATTTCATTTGATTGCTTTTAACTGATACATGTCATATAGGTATCAAATAAAATTTCTTAAAAAGAGAAGTATAGTCAAAATTTGTTTAAAACACTTTGTAAATCCTTCAGTTGGTCTTATCAATTTTTTAAAAATCGATTTTAATACGTATCTCCAGGGGTGCAATTCTACTCAATTGTTATACTTTACTTCCCTGGGAGGAATGGGCTGAACTTGGCATGATTAGAGTAGAATACATTTTAAAAGAAATTGAATCTAATATAAAGAAATCAATAGTTAGATGTTTGTTCATTTGTATTCATTTATTTGTCCCTTTGACAAATGTTTATTAACTGCCAGGATATAAAAATTAACCAGTCCATTCCACTGCTTTAAAAGAAATCAAATTTGAAACAGAGCTACTGTACTGAGAGAATATTAATGTACCCCAGCCTCCTTTTTGTCTTTAAATTTAGCTGTCAAAAAAACATGGTTTGTACTCTGTTTTCTTTTTTCATTTAAATCTTTCATGTTGAGAGAATAAAGGAAAATTAGGAAAAGAAATTACTATTTTATAAGTGGGTAGCTTGGAATGTATCTCATAGCCAAATATTTTCCTATGCCTACGCATTTAAAAAATAAATTTAGAAGGTTTGTTAAGCACACAAATTGTTAATATTAACCTAAAATCAAATAAACCCTGGTTCTATATGAGGCATTTTCAATATATTATTTAAATTACTTCTGTGTCCTGGGATCCAGCCCTGTGGCGGGCTCCCTGCTCAGTGGGGAGTCTGCTTCTCCCTCTGCCCGTCCCCCTGCTCATGCTCTTTCACTCTTGCTCTTGCTCAAATAAATAAAAAGCAAATAAATAAATAACGTGTACAAGCACATAGATTTGACTTACAAGTATTGTGAAATGACTACCACAGTAAGTCTGGTTAACATCATGTCATANATGTACAAGCACATAGATTTTTTTTTTTTAAAGATTTTATTTATTTATTTGACAGAGATAGAGACAGCCAGCGAGAGAGGGANGAAAGAAAAAAGAAATTTTCCATTTCGTGATGAGAATTCTTAGAGTTTACTCTTGTAACAACTTTCACATATACCACACAGCATCATTAACTCTAGTCTCCATGTCGTACCTGATATCCCCAGTACTTATTTTATAACTGGAAATTAGACCTTTAGACCACCTTCATCCAGTTCCTCTCCACCCACCCGCCTCTCTGCTAACCACAGATCAAATTGTTTTTCCCTATGAGTTTTGTTTTGTTTTGTTTGTTTTAGATCCCCCATGTAAGTAAGATCATAGCGTATTTCTTCCTCTGATTTATTTCACTTAGCATAATGCTCTCATGTTGCAAATGGCAGGACTTCTTCCTTTTTATGGCTGAATAATAATAATCTATTTATGATCAGTGGGTACTTTGGATGTTTCCATGTCTTGGCTCTTATAAGTAATGCTGCAATGAATATGGGGGTGCAGATAGCTCTTCTGCCTTGTGTCCTCTTGGAGGCTTATTCCCAGAAGTGGAGTTGCTGGATCATGGGGTAATACTATCTTTAATTTTTTAAGTAACCTCCATACTTTCTTTAGTGGATGCACCAATTTACATTCCTACCAACNTTCTTTAGTGGATGCACCAATTTACATTCCTACCAACAAAGCACAAGGGCTCTCTCTCCTCCAGCATTTGTTAACTCCTGTCTTTTGACGCTCACCATTCTGACAGGTGTGAAGAGCTATCTTAGGGTGGGTGCGATTTGCATTTCTCTTACGATTAGTGATAATACCTTTTCATGTATTTGTTGGCTAACTGTAGGTCATCTTTGAAAGAATGTCTATTCAGGTTCTTTGCCCATTTCGACTTGATTATTTGAGAGCTTTTTGGTTTTTGCTGTTGTTTTTGCTACTGAGCTGTATTAGTTTTTCATATATTTTGGATATTAACCCCTCATCGAATATATGGTTTGCAAATATTTTTTTCTGTTTTCATGGATTGTCTTTTCATTTTGTTGATCATTTCTTTTGCTGTGCAGAAGCTTTTTCATTTGATATAATCTTACTTGTTTATTTTTTATTTTGTTGCTTATGCTTTAGGCCTTATGTTTAAAAAATCATTGCCGGTGCCTGGGTGGCTCAGTCGGTTAGGGGCTCGCCTCATGATTTCAGGTCAGGTCAGGGTATCAGGGTCCGGAGATTGAGCCCTGTCCCACTCCATCTTCAGCTGGGAGTCTGCTTGAGTTTCTTTCCTTCTCCTTCTGCCTCTTCCCCGACTTGCGTGCACTTTCTCTCTGTAAAATAAATAAATAAATCTTTAAAAAAGAAATCATTGCCAAAACACATGTCAAGGAGCTTTTTTCCTGTGTTTTCTTCTAGGAGTTTTATGGGTTTGGGTCTTAGATTTAGGTCTTTCATCCATTTTGAGTTAATTTTTGTGAACAGTGTGAAGTAGGGTCTAGTTTCATTCTTTTACATGTGAACATCCTATTATTCCAGCACCATTATTGGAAGACAGTGTCTTTTCTCCATTGAGGATTCTTGGCTCCGTTGTCAAATATTAGCGGATCATATTTGTATGAGTTTATTTCTGGGCTCTGGATTCTTTTTCACTGGCCTGTGTGTCTATTCTTATGCCGGTATCATATTGTTTTGGTTACTACAGCTTTAATATCTAGCTTGAACTCGAGAAGGGTAATGACACTTGTTTTCTTCTTTCTCAGAATTACTTTGACTATTCAAGGTCTTTTGGAGTCCCTTAAATTTTTGAGTTTTTTTTCTGCTTCTATAAAAATGTTGTTGGAATCTTGACAGGGATTGCATTGAACCTACAGATGGCTTTGAGTAATAATAACATTTTAACAATATTAATTCTTCTAATCCATGAACATGGGATTTAGATTCTGAGAGTAACTCAATCATGATTTCAGCTGACGCAAGTAAAATTGTTTTCTTTTCCAGGATCATGCTAATTGAAAGCTCCTCTGTTACTGATTATTTCTACTATACAGTAATTCTCTTACAGATTTGTACATATGTAGCTCTGAGACAATCCATATTTCATCACTGTGTCAATGGCGCAACATAGGTAATCACTGGTGACATATCCCCCTTCTAAAAAACTAGATGTCAGATTAAGAATTTAGCTTAAAGTCAGACTCTTCATTCAAATTTGTTTAAATAGGTAAATCAATCTTTTTCTTTTTTCTTTTTTCTTTTCTTTCCTTCCTTCCTTTATAATTCAGTAAGTTTTCAAAGTTGTTAACTAATAATTTTGCACACACCAAAAATTTATGAAACAATAAATAAATGAGGTGTTTTAAAATAACTGTGTCACATAGCTAATTGGTTCTCTCCTTAATAGTAAAATGGAAAAAAATCAAACAATGGTTACAGAATTCATCCTACTGGGATTTCGTCTTGGTCCGAAGATTCACATATTCCTTTTTGGGCTCTTCTCCCTGTTCTACGCCTGCACCCTGCTGGGGAACGGGCTCATCCTGGGGCTCATCTCACTGGACTGCAGACTGCACACCCCCATGTACTTCTTCCTCTCCCACCTGGCCATCGTCGACATAGCCTATGCCTGCAACACGGTGCCCCAGATGCTGGTGAACTTGCTGAAGCCAGGCAAGCCCATCTCCTTCGCTGGCTGCTTGACACAGACCTTTCTCTTCTTGGCTTTTGCTCATACAGAATGTCTTCTCCTGGTGGTGATGTCCTATGATCGGTATGTGGCCATCTGCCACCCCCTCCGATATTCTGCCGTCGTGAGCTGGAGGGTCTGTGTAACCCTGGTGCTGACTTCCTGGGCATGTGGCTCCCTGCTGGCCCTGGTCCACGTGAGCCTCATCCTGAGGCTGCCCTTCTGTGGGCCTCATGAAATCAACCACTTCTTCTGTGAAATCCTGTCTGTCCTCAAGCTGGCCTGTGCTGACACGAGGCTCAACCAAGTGGTCATTTTTGTGGCTTCTGTGTTTATCTTAGTCGGGCCCCTCTGCTTGGTGCTGGTGTCCTACTCGCGCATCCTGTTTGCCATCCTGAGGATCCAGTCCGGGGAGGGCCGCAGGAAGGCCTTCTCCACCTGCTCCTCCCACCTCTGTGTGGTGGGGCTCTTCTTTGGCAGCGCCATTGTCATGTACATGGCCCCCAAATCCCGCCACCCCGAGGAGCAGCAGAAGATCCTTTTCTTGTTTTACAGCCTTTTCAACCCTCTGCTGAACCCTCTGATCTACAGCCTGAGGAACGCAGAGGTCAAGGGCGCCCTGAGAAGAACAATGTGCAAGGAAGGTCATTCCCAGTTGGAGTGACATTGGAATCACCAGCCTCAGTGTTTGCTGCCTAAATCCAGAAAATTTCACTGCTCTCATCTTAGATGTGCCTAAAGAACACAAGAGCAAGCCTTCCCTCTTCCTTTGAATGAAAAGATTTAGATACGTTCCATTCATTGATCATCTTGCAAAGTGTCATTTTATCAGATATGATTTTTTTATTGCTCATTGAATTTAGTATCTGTGAAATTAAAATTGTTTTAATTCATTTTCTAGGTCCCAGAAGTTGAATACATTCCATCTACCTCTCTAACCTAAGGATTTAAACTCTCTAAATGCGTATATCATAAGACTTGGAAGAAAAAAGAAAAAAACTACAGTGAAGGACAGTCACCCCTGAAACCCAGAGGCACACTTGCCCATTCTCCTAAAATTTTACTTGCCCTGTTAAGGATAACTGCTAAAGAACAACTCAGAGAGAGATTTATTTAGTGTGTTGCACGATGGTGAGAAATTTTGGGTAAAAATTATTGATTCAGGAAGTAAATGAGCAGGCCGAGTAAAGGAAAAAATTAATGCAAGATATATAGGACAAAGGAGAGGAGAAGAAAAAATCTGTAGACGGCATGAGAACGGTGCACATTGTTTACAGCTTCAGAGATAAACTGGTTACTAGTAGCACGCAAAGGAGCCAAACTGGGCATTCTCTCCTTCAATAGGCCAATAAGGGGTATCAAAGAAAACAATTTGGGCTGTTTATGGATTCTCCAGAAAATTTTGAGTGTTGAGCTATAAATTATGTAGATGTACAGACTATTCCAATATGTACTTTTCTGGTGTCTTCTTATCAGCACGTCCACCTGGGTTTGTCCCCATGTGATTCATTTCCCTCTTTAGAGGTCTTACCCTTGAAATAGGGAATTTGGCCAGAGAGTATAAGTGGCTAGTTTAGTATAGCTGGCCATTCTGGTTTGGTAGTGGATTGATTTTTACTGATTCATTCTACGGTACCAATCCAACGACCAGGGATGAATCCTGTACATTTCAGGTGCCTTTGTAGGGTGTTACCTATAAGAGCCACCTTCTCTTTTAAAATATTTTATTTATTTGTTTGAGAGACACAGGGACAGAGGGAGAGCGCAAGTGGGGGGAGGAGCAGATGAGGGAGAAACAGACTCTTGCTGAGCACAGAGCCCAAGGCGGGGCTCGATCCCAGGACCCTGAGATCGTGACCTGAGCTTGAAATCAAGAGTGGAACACTTAACCAACAGAGCCACCCAAGCACCCCTAAAATCTACTTTCTAACCTGTCTTGAAACAAGGATGTCCACTTGCATCCAGTCTTTCACAATTTCACGGTAAGAGTGAACAAAGACTTGTTCAGAAGAATAAATGTGTTGCTCTTCGTTTGAGAATCAAAAATTACTCAACCCAACTCTTAGTTACTGTGTGTGGACAGCAGAGTTCACTGAGTGTAAGAACAAAATGGGGTTTTATAATACTAACATTTCAGTTAACTGCTCTCCCAGTTCTATACACTATGTATTGATAGCACTTTCCATGGACCATCTCATTTAGTCATCATAAAAAAGCCACGAAGAAGGTCCTATTATCACTCTTATATGCACACATGCCAGAAACTAGCAAATGTCAGGCTTTTGCCTTGACAGCCTGGCTCAGTCTGTTGTGGTTAAATTAATCCCTCAGTCCCTAACCACAACAATGTGCATTGTCTATACCGTCAGTGTCATCAATAAAGAACCAACCTAAATTATCCCAAAGATGGATGTGTTATGTGAAGGAGGGTGTACTTCCAGCCTCATGTGCCACAGTGAGCTGACCTATGCTCTGTAAGGCCTAGAAGATGAGACCATTTATGAGAACCTGGTTGTCATGGACAATGACTCCTAAGGGCAGAGTCACCAAGATCTTTGGACTTCTGGAGGAACACAGAACATAGAGAAGATGAGAATAAAGGCCACTCTTACTGAGATTGGTGATTTAGTTGAGCTAAAACCCAGAACCAATACACCAAGATAACACCACCATAATCTCTCTCTCTTTCTCATTCCCTCTCTCTTTCTCTCTCTCTCTCTCTCTCGGTCAGTCAATGTACTTTACATATGTATCTTATTTAATCCTCAAAACAGTCCTTTGAGGCAAAAAAGAATATCCCCACTTTACGTAAAGGGAAACTGAAGTGCAGGGAGGTTGAGTGACTTGCCCAGTATCATAGATGCTGACTGTCCAGTCCAGGATTGAACTGAGGCAATCACATTCTTGACCTTATAGTCATAACCACTGGGTACCATGGCCTCTTTGGAGCTATCTGTGGATAATGGTCAGAGAAATCAAGGCAGTGAAACAAAACCAGTGACTAAGATCAAGTGATGGGCTAGGCTTCAGACAGTAGCTTTCGTTTGCTGGAGGAAGCACCTTGACTGTAAACTGAAATGTAAACAGTGGGTGTGGTAACAAGGAAGAACTTGACTCCAAGGGTCAGAGACCAAGGAGGGCCCTGACCATGAGCTGCACAGGGAGCAGGAAAGTGGAAGACAGATGATTCAGTTTCACGTTGATGGAGTAGAATTTGAATGAATGCTTGACAGTATTTTATCTAAAGGAGCCCTTTCCCAACACAAAGGAATTTAGATTTCATTTTTTGGTGTTGAAAATTGTTATGATCTCTCAGGTGGAATTTATAGAACATCCTGAGAGGGCGGGAACTGGAATCTGTTTGGCACTTTTTCATCCACACTAGCACACCGCCTAGCCCATAGGAGGCCTTCAGCAAGCACCGGTCAGGTACGCTCACAGGCCTTTATCAGTTCACTACACATGGTCTTCAGTGTTAAACTATCTTAGAACTTCCACATTTTCCAAAATCCTTTTATTTTAGGAAATAATTGTAGCTAAAATGTAGTTAGTAATGGCTGCGTACCAGACACTACATTAAATTCTTTAGATGTAATCCTCACATCAAAGCTGTGAAGTATTACTGGCATTTTCCTTTATAGAAGGGAAATCGAGGTCTGGAGAATTAGGTAACATACTCAGTGTCATAAAAATATTAAGTAGTGGAGTCAGAATTCAGATCCAGTCAATCCGATCTAGATTAACTGTGAATGGCCTTTGGTTAAGGACCTACTGATACTTACATCTTCGATGGCTAGACCAGGCTTGTGTCACAGTAGTCAATAAATGGTGACTCACGTGATCATTTAGCCTAGACTTCTATCCAAAATTTAAAAAAGAATGTAGCTTCATAAAATATGTAACTTAAATACAGCAGCCATTACCCTTTCAAAGTTAGACATCTTCTCGTCCATTAGTCACTTTTAGTTTCAAATGCGCTCAGTTCTTGCAAAAGTGTCTCCTTACAGGGTGAACATTAATGATTAATTGTGTCTCATTTGCCAGTGATTGCAGGGGAATTACAAACCTATTAGAAGGTATTTCCTCCTTAATATAAAAAAAGAGTTACATATATTCATTTCTATCATGGAGAACAGAGGATATGAGCCTTTTAAAAAAGAGCATGCCGAATCGCTGAAGCCTCTGCTGATGCTATGCCAGGAGGTGCTTGGGCTCGCTGAGCCACCAAGCAGAGGGTGCGAATCCTGTGTCTTTAAAAATGGGGGAGAATTAGGGGCTGTAACTACTGAAAATGATAGGGTGGGAGGCTGTAGGTGGGAGCGAGTTCACACGCCATTTGCAGTTGGATTCCCCAGTGTCTTTGGCATGTGGAGGGGCACTGACAACCACTGACCTGTAGGATGATTGTTCATTCTTTGTCATATGGGGGAGACCAGCGCCTCTCTGGTGTTCGCGTGCATACAAGTCATGGAAGATCTTGCAGAAATGCAGGTAATGATTCAGCAGGCCTGAAAGGGATGGGCAGAGATTTGCCTTTCTAACAATCTCTCCTATCTTGCTGATGCTGCCACGGACCACACTTTGGATGTTAATGCAAAAGAGAAGCTTTGTTACATGTATGGTTCTTAGGGAGGAAAAGGGAAGGAGAGTTAGAATGGGGTCTCACAGGACGTCTCAGTTGTGATGTCTTTTCCCAGACCACAGGGAAGGGTCTGCCTTCCTTCCTTCTTGATGAACTTTGACTAGATCGCTGCTTCAGTTTCACCTGGTTTTTTGTTTTGCTTTGTTTTGTTTTGCTTGTTCTCTGCTATGTGTTTGCTTTTAATTTGTGTAACACCATTGGGCCAAGAGAAGAGGTGCATTTGTGGGCACAGTCTGGTTTCCCCCTCAGAAGCCTGGCTCAGAGGCAGGACATCTGGGTGCCTATCTCAATTCTGCCAATTCTACCAGGTCACTGTGTGACCTGAGAAAAATCACTGAATTCCTCTGGGCATTGGTTTTCCCACCTGGAAAATGAAATGTCGGCCTAAATGATCTGGAAGTACCTCTAATTCTATGCTTCTCTGCTAACTTTCTAGCATTTCGATTTGTTTCTCTTACTAGGAGACAAAATTAAGTGGATTATTTTGAGAATAACAGAATACTATTAATTCCTGAACCTTGCACATAGTAGGAATTCAAAAGTAAACACCAAATTAGCGAAGAGTTTGTATATATTAATGATCTTGGAACTGTGGATGGCATAAGATATAGAAAATAAGACATATTCCAGATGAACTGTCCTCCCTAAAAAAAAAAAAAAAAAGTTTGTTATGCTGTTAGGAAAGGATTAAGAATACTGTTCATTTGCAAAGTGTCCCAGATCTCTGTCTGGCATGGCATAACTGGCATAATAATATTAAGAGTTTGCATTTATTGAATGCTTATTTCACATCAAGTACTATTCTATGCGGACACGTCCATTAATATCAATCTAATGCTTACAATTCCCAGGGGTAAGATTTACCATTAGATTTCATTCATAATGAAAAAAATCAAGGCACAGAGATGTTAAGCACCCCTCAGGGGTCACAGAGCTAGTGAGAGGCACAGCAGGACTCCCCTCTAAGTCTTCCAAAGGCTGAAGACCATGTCTATTACCAAGTGAGACTGTCCCCCACACACAGCCTGACCTACGGAGCCCTGCCTATCTACGATAAACTCAAGCTCAAGAAAAGGAGGACTGAGTTTTTCACCAGCCTGAAAACTCTTCCTAGGAAAGGGGATAATAACATACCTAATATATTTTAATGTATATAAAACAGAAGGGTAACATACGAATCCATGAAAAACGTGAACAAAAACATGTAGATACAGACTAATCACAGAATAAACATAAGTCAATAATAAATATGAAGATATCTTCACCCTCAATCAGGAAAATCTACTTTAAAATGAGAAATCATGTTTTGACCAACAGATTGTTTTGGGGGGGACAATACAATGTACTGTTGGTGAATATGTGGGTTAAAGTAAGCATTCACACACTGTTGGTGGCAGTATACATAGGCACAGATTGTGATGCTAAAAATTTGGAAAGACCTAAAAAACACTAAAAACACTAAAAAATAGGAATACCAGTCCTAAGAATCTAGTCTAGAGAAATACTTAACGTATGTAATTGCACAAAGAAATGTGTTCAAGGATTTTGAGTTGAAATTTATTCTAAAAAATTCCACCTAATCTAAAATTTATTGAATTTTGACAAGTATATATGCAATAGATTAAAAAGAACAAGTATTACCTATAATGGGCTACAGTAGAAATTGCTCATCAAATACAGTTAAATGAAGAAAATAAGTCATGTTTAAGGAGGACACGTGTTGTGTTGAGCACTGGGTGTTATACACAACTAATTATTGAACCCTACATCGAAAACTGATGTACTGTAAAAAAATAAATAAAAATTAAAAAATAAAAATATTTTTAGTTTATAAATGTCAAATGTAAGGATAATGCACACTGAGTAGTCAATGGAAGTTGCTTTTTAAAACGGGAATAAGCTTGAGAAATACTTCTGTGTTTTTTGATAATCCTACAACGAACATGGATTGATGTTATAATTTTTTTAAAAAACCTTCTCTCAAGGCACCTCTGGTCCCTTAAGTTCTCAAATATTTCTCACCACACATTTTTCACATATCTCAGTGAAAGCAAAAATTAAGCAATTAAAAACAGTTTAGAATCTTGTTGGACTGCTAAATTGTATCAAGGCATCTCTGAAAATATCCTTTTCGTATCTATTTACTTCGTTGTTCAATATTATGCTGTGATGTTTAGGTAAGGTAACCTATGTTATTAATTGAAATAATCTGAATGAAAAATCAAAGTAACCCCCAAAGTAGCCTTTGATTCCCCAAACTCTAAGGCAACTGCCTGACATAAATAAAAACCCAATTTCTTGTGCCATAAGGAGATGCTCTTCACCGTGTGAATTGATCTTGGAAGCTACTAATACTTTAGTTTTAGGGTTACCAGCCTTTCCTCATTCTTTTTATCTCCATAAATATCTTGAGTAATGTATTTGTGGGTAAAAGTGTAAATAAAGCCCCAAAGCAAAGTGATTTTACAGAACAAAAGTGCACTTCTCACTCGTGTTAGTTCCTATGCAGGCAAATGGCACAGTGGGCCATGTGGTGATGCAGGGACCTTCTGTCTCACAGCCCCACCATCCTCCTAGCCTTGGAGACCTTCACTTTCCATCAGTGAAGGGGAGAGCAGTTGTGCAGGAGGCTTAATCCACTTCACACCCACTGAAGCCCTACACATGGCACAAGTCTTTTCTGCCTATGTTCCTTTTGTAAGAACATAACACCACCTCTCACCACCACCCATGTGAGAGAGCTGGGAAGTGCAGCCACGTGCTGGCAGGTGCAATCCCGAGACAACTGTGTATCAGGAAGAGAAGAACACACCTTTTAAGGAGCTATGTCTTCCCTAAGATAACACTAGCAATTGACATAAACGATCTCTAAAAATAGCCCTTGTCAATTCTGCCTCCTCCCTCCCTGTTGTTAAGGGTTCCAAACAAACTTCTGCCCTTTTAACTCATAATTAGTTACGAAATACAATTGTGGGGCACCTGGGTGGCTCGGTTGGTAAAGCGTCCAACTCTTGGTTTCCACTCAGGTCATGATCTCAGAGTCCTGAGATTGAGCCCCTCTTCCGTGTTCAGCTGAGAGTCTGTTTAATACTCTTCTCTTTCTGCCCTCCCCCCTGCTCACTCTCTCTCTCTCAAACAGATAAATAAATCTTTTAAAAAATTAAAGCATTAAAAAAAAAAGAAATACAATTGAGAACATTACCATTTGCATTCTCTACCAATACACTTTCGTCATGCCATCCTGAAAATGCATTCATTCATGTCTTGTGCATTTCTCAGAACCTTATTTTCTGCTTTTTGTATAAAGTATCTATTAGGGTAATTTACTTAGGTAAATCCCCCCATTTTATGCTGATTTTTTTCTGTGTTACAGTCAAATGAACTCTAGGGTCAAATTTTAGCAGTACTTGACTTTATGGATAAAAGGTAAAATGTAAAGGTCCAGTGAAATCAAATGCCCAATGCTAGTAGATAATGTTTTTGTTTCAATTAAACCTGTGTTTTTCTGTATGTTAGTTTTTTTGTGTATTTATGTCCTTGTTACTCTCTTTAAATAGTCAGCACTATCAAGATAAACGTTATTTCAGTTTAACAGAATATTGACAATTTTGAGTTTATAGATGTTGACGTTTAGGTTCTTGAAGGATTTTCCTAAAATTTTGTTTGTGTGATAATCCCAAACGTTATACTGAATTACTGGTTAACTTTAAATTTTTCATTTTTATCAAAATATGTATTTGTAACCAATATTCCTAATGTGTTGATAACAGAAATATATTCTCTAAAACCATTCTTTATACAGGTTTTCCATTGAGAGTTTGCTCACGAAAGGCAGTTTCCTGATTTCTGCATGCTGACGTATAAGGTAAACACTTTAGAGAATATTCATGTCAAATAGGAGCTGTCTGCTCTCCGTGTGTTATTTTCCTTTGTATATATTTGTATTTTGAATATGTTCCTGTCTCACTCTGCCACTTTCAGAAGCTGTGTACAGGTTACAATTTGCATCCATTTGATACATAACAGAAAACATTTAGTTTGAGGTGATGCATTTCCTGCATTTTAGTTTGGTGGGTAGCATCAAATTTTATATTTAACTTCTTATGATTGTCTTAGTCAAAATTTTCTATTTTTATACCCCAAAAATGACTTTTTAAACAATGACTTTATTTATTTGAGAGAGAGAGAGAGAGACAGAGCATGAGCAGGGGGGAAGGGTAGAGGGAGAGAGAGAAGCAGACTGCCCGCTGAGCAGGGAGCCCGACATGGGGCTCGATCCCGGGACCCTGGGATCATGACCTGAGCAGAAGGCAGACGCTTAACTGACTGAGCCACCCAGGCGCCCCCAAAATGACTTTTTATAACTGATGTTTTCATGGTGTTGAATATAGAAAAACACGTTGTAACTATTTTTTTCAAAGGAGTTTTGTTGTTTACCTGAGTTTCCTACTTTTCACATTTTCCGTAGTTCACCTGAGTGTGAAAAGAGAAAGAAGAAAGGATTCTAGTGTTTATGGATTGCCTACTACACACCAGCCTTTTTATATAAGCAGGAGCAAAATCGTCACGTCCCTGGGTGAACATGTGGTTCTTCTCACAATGGACATGTACAGTTGGAGCACAGGTAAGCATGTTCTCAAAACATGATGACGTCTGCAAGACTTTCCCCAAGTTTCTGCCATGACCCCAGCAGGCTGAGGACCACATTATAACAAACTCATTAATTTGTAAGTTGCACTGTTGCTGGATCTGGAATTCCTGGCCCTTCTATGTCTACATTAGAAATAAACAGGAGAACAACACCTTAGGCAGCAAATATCTGTACCCTCCTGGGAGAGATAGTGGCTTTAGGGGAAGCTGCCTCGGAGAGGGTTCTCTGCTCCCCTGCCCTGAGAGACAGGACCCGGAGTCTCATTTCAGAATGGAGATTAGAGAATACTTCCAACGTTGACCTACCTGGGTGGCTTGTGCCCTAGAAAACCCCTCCTCAGGCATGTTCTAATAAGCCCCGCTGGGACGCCTTGGCTCTCCTTGGCCTCCCCACTCTGCTCCCTGCCTCCGTTACCTGCCCTCTCCAGCAGCTCCACACCTGGGCTTGTTGCTTGGAATCAGCTGAGCTTTCAGGGACCTTTCTTCCCGCCTCTGCTGCTCCACTAGGGCCCAGGTGGCAGGGGGAGCAGCTGAAGGACAGAGGGGAAGGCCTGGGGCTTCTTCACCGCCACACTGGGTTGGCTTCCTTACAGGTTCAGCTGGACTGTCTGCAGGTTTGGGAATTAGGGCAGTGCTGGGATTCAGGAAATCCAAATAATGCCGAGTATTCAGGGACTGCAATGACTGATGCTGTCTCAGAGGGGTGCTGTGTGGCTGGCTGCATTGTCTAATCCTGGGTCCTGCTGGAGATGAGCGCAGAAATAGAGAACCGCTTTGTGTCTCCTTCCCAGGGGAGGTGAGCATGCGCGCGTCTCACAGCCCACCCTCCAGTGAGCCCTCGGGTGCTACCGACCAGGTTGAGGCCTCGGAGAATAAAAGCTCCTTTTCTGAGGATTCTGCCACATTTTCCATCAGGCACAGAAGTGAGGGTCCTGCAGCTCCCACAGAAGCTGCCAGAAAGCAGAATCCTGCCCAACCTTCAGGTGCTTTTCCCTTCTGATCCTTGAGTCCAAATGTGGAAGCTAACCAGGTTCCCTTGTTACTTCATCGTTAATTCCTGTTAGACAGAGGGTAGCATCTACCCTTTGTGGACTATCACTCTGTTCACTACTATTCTTTTTAAGCACAGGTAAGAAAATTCCGTCCTGTCTAAATACGGGCTGATTACTATTCTGCTACACGGCTCGTTTAAGGAAAAATCAATGCTAAGTTAGTTGAACATACTGCTCACAAATAATGTAAGTATAAAATTTGTCTAATATCACTTTATACGATGGAAAGTAGCTGCATGAAAGCAATAACCTGTGGACGGTGATGCTAGGTAACGAATGAGAAATTTCTGTGTGATGGATTTAGGTTAAATATGTAAAATAATCTTTTTAAGGAAAAGAACTTTACACTGGGATATATTACAAGTGGTTTTACATTTCAGAAAAGCTGACATTAGTTTAGTCCTTGTGTTTATATCAACAAAACCACAATAGATAATGTATGGTGCCCATACACAGCTCTTCCATCACCTAGAACTTGGAGAACAGTGTCAGGCACACAGAAAGTACTCAACTTTTTAATGTTAGACTTTCCCAAACCTGGAATATACATGAGTGAGTGAGTGAGTGTGTGTGTGGTGAGGTGGTTACACCAAGGGCAGGAAAGGAAAGGAGTCGTTTTGTAGAAGATAATCTGCTCAGTTTTTAATAGGTTGTCCCAGTTTTGTCCTCTTTTTAATCCCTAATATCTCTTCAACTGATTGTGTTCTTTCCCAAGAAAGACATCAAAAGGTCAAGAGGCAAAATCTGCTTTACTAGTCCTTCAACAACATATTATGCACAAACTCACGTTGTAAGCTTACCTTGTTATGAAGACTTTGCAAAACTGACTTGAAAGGGTAATGGCCCATCAGGGGAGTGATCCCAGGGACCAGGAAGAAGCCATGCTTATCAGATCCATACAGTCATAGGCTAGTCAAGAAACTGTTAAAGCTTGATGATAACTGATCCGAGTCACTGAGTGTTCACTGTGCAGCGGGAATATGCTCAATGCATTATCTCAACTAATTAACTCATTAACACGTTATCTTCATTAATACGTATTATCTCAGTCTTCACAACAACCGTATAAAATACTATCACTTCTTTTAAAAAAGTGATAAAATAGGGCTTGAGAGGTTAAGAAATACAGTCACGGTCATACAAGTAGTAAATGTGTGTCTGATCCCATGTTCTTTCATCGCTATTCTATGGTGCCTTTCAATATTTGGGGATTTTTGTGTGTGTGTTTTTTTTTGGGGGGGTGTTCTGTTTTTTGTTTTTTTGCTTGAGAATCTGGCTCATGCAGAATGTGGAGAGTCCATTAATGTTTTGTTTTCTTGTATTTAAACAAATTGGTATCCAGTTATCAAAAAATATTTATTGAATACCTACAATGTTCTGGGCGCAATTCATGGTCCTGTATATGATCTTTTAACCACTGACAAGGTTAAAAAGATTTCTTTAAGGGTATATTTTAAATATAAGCTCTTGTTAAATTAATTCTGAAGTACAAATAGAAAGCCCTTATTGGCCATTATGGTATCAAGAGATAATATTTCCGTATTCCAGATAAATGTGTTGACAGATATTATTGCTGCTGTGAATTATAAGATAGTATTTCCCAAGGTTATAGATATATATTAAAACATATATATATGTCTTATAAGACAATTAACCCGAATATAGACAATTAGCTTGAATGTAGACTTTCTGTGTAATCAAAATCTTCTAGAAACCACTCAAATATGGAGCTATTGATATGTCTCTAGAAATACTGTGGAGGAGGAAATAAGAAAGATTTTGAGAATGCGGAATTGTAGATGGGAGATAAGGAAACTTGGAAACAGAGAAAGAATGTCATAAAGGGGACCAGGGAAGGAAGGAGATCAGAATAGAGACAATGATATAGTGAGGTAGAGAGACAGAGACAAGGAGACGCAACCATCGAGAGAGAGGATTCAGAGCAAGGAAGTTACCAGGGATAAAGAGGAATATCACATAATGATAAGGGTCAATTCTCCAAGAAGACATAATCTGTAACACGTGCCTACCTAACAACAGAGTGTCAAAACACAGGAGCCAAAACCAGTAGAATTGAAAAGAGAAATAGCTGAGCCCACTATTAGAGACTTTAACATCCCGTCATTAAAAATGACCCAGCAGACAGAAAATCAATACGGATATAGCTGAGCTCAACACCACCATCAATCAACTGGGTATAACGAACTTCATCCAACAACAAGGAGCAATGTACACATTCTTCTCAAGCTCACGTAGACATTCACCCTGGTAGATCATATTCTGGGATGTGAAACACACTGGAACAAATTCAAAAGAATAAAAGTCACACAGTGTGTGCTTTCAGACCACAATGGAATTGAAGTAGAAATCAGAAGCAGAGAGCGAGCTAGAAAATCCCCAAATGCTTGGAGATTGAACAACATTCTTCTAAAAAACACATTGGTGAGGGAGGAAAAATCTCAGAAACTTTAAAATATTTTGAATTAAAAGAGAAGGGTTCTATTGAGCACGTGAGTAGTAATTATTTTTTCTATTACTTAGAAGTAAACCATCCAATACTTCGGTTGAACAAAGGATTTAAAAAATAGTTTTCGTTTCAGGAATGCTGTGTGACTCATGCCTCCGGTATTAGAAAAGAGTTTGTCAGCTCATCAGATCTTAAGTTTTACTTTTGAAACCTAGGCCCCATCTAGTACTGGCAGGTTCGTTCCTGTGTAAAGAAATGATTTCAATCTTAGATATTTACTTTGAAACCATGAAGACACTGGATAATTTATTAGTCATCAAACAGTTTGCCAATTTTTAAATTGCTAACTGGTATATACATACAAGATACATCATTTATAGCACAAAACAATGTCTGCATGTTACATTTGGAACTGAGATGTATTTAATTTCTTTTTTAGTTCCTCCTTTCACTTCTGCCAGTCCTTTAGCAAAGTTAATGCATTGATTCAGGTACGATGTTTTCAGTATCAGGTAGAATAAAATAAAATATGGGGAAAAAAGAAAATGGAAGTGTCTTTCAACTGTCTGATGGTTAAATATCTTGTAGATTCTAGTTAAGTGTTATTTTTTTGCCTTGGTAAAAATGTCCTTGACAAGCAAGATTTAAACAAGGCAGAAATTCCAGACCCAGTGCAGGGATGGTCCAAAAAGTCAATATTTAGGCATTCACTTATTCTTGTATGTTCGTTCATTCATTCATTTGTTCACTCAATAAATATTTTGTAAGAATTACAAAAATGAGTACACTTGTTCCTGTTCAAAGACAATTATTATGACCCACTCCTGTAAAAGAAATCAGACTTTCAATCCATATAACAGCTGTTTTGTTTTTTTTTTTAAAGATTTTTTTATTTTCGAGAGAGTAAGCACTTGAGCAGGGGGAGGGGCAGAGGGAGAAGGAGAGGGAATCTCTGCCAGACTCCCTGCTCAGCAGGGAGCTAGATGCTGGGCTTGATCTCATGACCCTAAGGTCATGACCTGAAGCCAAAATCAAGAGTCAGGGTCGGATGCAGATCCTAACTGACTAAGCCACTCAAGTGCCCCACGGCAATGGTTCTTAACCTGAATGTATCCATTAGGCCCTCCTGTCTCTTGTCCCTGTAAGTTTCAAAGAGATTCAGACTTTGCAAGCAATTTTTTTTTCTTTATGTAACCATTTGGAAGTTGCAGGATGAATTAAGGAAGGACTGAATAAAGAAAGTTTGCTTTTTAGAAGATGTGGGTTCAAATGCATTTTCACAACTAAGTATTTTTATATGCTTTCTATGTTTTCCAAATAAATTTAAAGGGCTGTCCTAGCACAGTAATTTTTTATATAATTCTAAAAAAAATAAATCAGCCCCGGTCACGTGTTAGGAGTTCATAGTATCCATTAGTGACTTGATGTATCCATCAGTTAGATCCATTTGTGACTTGGTGATACCATTTATTGATAATGGTTTTTCTAAAAAAGTAATTTGTTGATTCTAGAGAGGGATCTAATGGGGATGTCCTTTAGGTCCCAAGTAGCTGGTCAGACAAACTTTTTTTGGGTTGTATTTTAATGAGGTTATCTCTGTCCCGGGCCTGGTCCTCACTTTATAGATCCCATTTTGGAAATTTTGTTAAGTCTATACATACCCATCTGTATCATACTATCCAAGCTAAAAGAAAAAAAAAAAAAAAAGAACCATGCATAAACCGGAATGGAATTATTTATTGTGAAAATATTGGCAAGAACTTTGCCTAGTAGCACATTCCCTCTTTGTCAAGATATCTGCACAAGAAGGCAAATTAATACCTCATGGTTAATTGGTGGGCATGGGCTCTGAGCAGAGGGCATACACGGGAGATCTTAGAGCTGTGGTCCCTGGTGGCTGCTCACTCAAGCCACCTGCAGTTGTCCTGTTTCCTCTTCCAGTTCTTCTCATCCCTGATGAGTGGATTTTGCAAGAAGCAGTGTTATTTCTCTTATTCTCAAGCTCCTCAGGGAGCATTACATTAACATCTCCATCGGAATTAATGACAGGAAGACCAGGGTCTTAAAACAGTAGCATCTGTCCTTATGTGAATCCCAGAAAGACTTTTCTTCAGGGGCAAGAAGGCACAAGTTCAATAGTTCAGCCTCAGGTTATTTTTGCCTAGTAAAGGCACCAACAAAATGCGTGCGCTAGAAAGATGCTGAATTCTACATGGTATATTGAGGAAGCTGTTACTAAGAACCTAAGGACAAGCCAATTCCTTTTTGGCACATCCCCAATTCATAGAAGCCTCCAGTACCTGACCGCCCGTGGGCTGCTGTAGTAATCTGTAAATGACAAATTCACTACGTTACCTCTTTGCCCAAAATGTTTAAATTAGTTATCTATAAAGCGTTTAGCAATTCTTATATTATTGAAGTAAGGTGACTTCATTTTTAATTTTTTAAATTTTTTAAAAAGATTTATTTATTTATTTATTTATTTATTTATTTATTTATTTGACAGAGAGAGAGAGAGACAGCCAGCAAGAGAGGGAACACAAGCAGGGGGAGTGGGAGAGGAAGAAGCAGTCTTCCCAGTGGAGAAGGGAGCCCGATGTGGGGCTTGATCCCAGCACCCTGGGATTCACACCCTGAGTTGAAGGCAGATGCTTAATGACTGAGCCACCCAGGCACCCCTAGACTTCATTTTTTAATAAATAGTTGTTTCTGGGGTGCCTGGGTGGCTCAGTCGTTAAGTGTCTGCCTTTGGCTCAGGGCCTGATCCCAGGG
>NC_048218.1:201795340-201854754 GCF_002007445.2 Ailuropoda melanoleuca
CTGGGATCACACCCTGAGTTGAAGGCAGATGCTTAATGACTGAGCCACCCAGGCACCCCTAGACTTCATTTTTTAATAAATAGTTGTTTCTGGGGTGCCTGGGTGGCTCAGTCGTTAAGTGTCTGCCTTTGGCTCAGGGCCTGATCCCAGGGTGCTGGGATCAAGCCCCACATCGGGCTCCCTTCTCCGCTGGGAAGACTGCTTCTTCCTCTCCCACTCCCCCTGCTTGTGTTCCCTCTCTCGTTGGCTGTCTCTCTCTGTCAAATAAATAAATAAAATCTTAAATAAATAAATAAATAGTTTCTTGTGGGTTTTTTTTTTTTTAAGATTTTATTTATTAGAGAGAGAGAAAGCACAAGTAGGGAGAGCAGCAGGCAGAGGGAGAAACTGGCTCCCCGCTGAGCAGGGAGCCCAGCGTGGGGCTCAATCCCAGGACCCTGGGATCACGCCCTGAGCCAAAGGCAGATGCTTAACAACTGAGCCGCTGTTTCTTGTGGTTTTGAATTTCACAAGGGTACCTGGTGCAAATGCTAAGCCATACAGCGTCTTTCCAGGTACGACCTTTCTTAGTTATATTAGTACCTGGATTTTCTCTTTAATAGAAGTAGAGATGAGATGAATTACGAAAGTGCATGGGGAGCTGCATCTTAAACTGTCTTCACACGGATCCATGTACGCCACAGCCTTCAAACAAAGCGTGACTGCCTAACCTCATACTTGTTTACACGCCTGCACGCAAAGTCTAGACTCGTGCTGCATGAACACGGGGCAGCCTGCCAGAAAACCAATTCCTACAAAGTTTATGGCTTGCTACTCAGAACCATTTGGTAAATCAGTAACTGGAAATCAATCAGTAGATTGCTAAGTGGTCAATCGTCGGTTTGTATCCGTCACCCCCAGTAAATATAGTCAAGAGAGCCCACACGTAGGACATCAACTGATTCCTTCTTAGCGACAGAAACAGTCAGAGAAGATGCTCCTTCTGTCATCCCAGCAGCTCCTCTAGAGTGCAAAGCTGGATCTGCATTGCTGAAAGCAGCACGGTTGATATTTCTAACGAGAAACTGGATTTTCTCATCTCTTTCCTGGGCTACTCTAATTCTCATATCTGGAGTCCGTCCATGACTGATGACACTCCAGCAATTCTCTTAATAATTCTGGCATGTGCAGCTCCAAGATAATCCGTATTTAATGGTTACTTTATTTCCTCTTTGGCTTGACATTCTTCCTCCCTATTAGTGTCTTTGGCTCTAGGTAATCTGTCCTTGGTGACATAATCCGCTTTCTGTAAAACTGGTTGTCAGATTAAGTGATTAACTTAGTGTGTAACTAGATCGTTAATTTTAAAAGTTTATCTTCTAAAAATGACAAAATGTATACTATAATGTCTAGATTTTTTTTGACAATTCCATCCCATGCTTTCTATTTTATTTTTTTTCATAGTAAAATGGGTGAAAATCAGACCGTGGTGGNACTTTATTTCCTCTTTGGCTTGACATTCTTCCTCCCTATTAGTGTCTTTGGCTCTAGGTAATCTGTCCTTGGTGACATAATCCGCTTTCTGTAAAACTGGTTGTCAGATTAAGTGATTAACTTAGTGTGTAACTAGATCGTTAATTTTAAAAGTTTATCTTCTAAAAATGACAAAATGTATACTATAATGTCTAGATTTTTTTTGACAATTCCATCCCATGCTTTCTATTTTATTTTTTTTCATAGTAAAATGGGTGAAAATCAGACCGTGGTGGGGGNACTAGATCATTAATTTTAAAAGTTTATCTTCTAAAAATGACAAAATGTATACTATAATGTCTAGATTTTTTTTTGACAATTCCATCCCATGCTTTCTATTTTATTTTTTTTCATAGTAAAATGGGTGAAAATCAGACCGTGGTGGCAGAGTTCATTCTACTAGGACTTTGTCTTGGCCCAAGAATTCAGATTCTCTTCTTTGGACTCTTCTCCCTGTTCTACACCTGCACCCTGCTGGGGAATGGGCTCATCCTGGGGCTCATCTCACTGGACTGCAGACTGCACACCCCCATGTACTTCTTCCTCTCCCACCTGGCCATCGTCGACATAGCCTATGCCTGCAACACGGTGCCCCAGATGCTGGTGAACTTGCTGAAGCCAGGCAAGCCCATCTCCTTCGCTGGCTGCTTGACACAGACCTTTCTCTTTTTGACATTTGCTGTCACAGAATGTCTTCTCCTGGTGGTGATGTCCTATGATCGGTATGTGGCCATCTGCCACCCCCTCCGATATTCTGCCGTCGTGAGCTGGAGTGTCTGTGTCACCCTGGTGCTGACTTCCTGGGCATGTGGCTCCCTGCTGGCCCTGGTCCACGTGAGCCTCATCCTGAGGCTGCCCTTCTGTGGGCCTCTTGAAATCAACCACTTCTTCTGTGAAATCCTGTCTGTCCTCAAGCTGGCCTGTGCTGACACGAGACTCAACCAAGTGGTCATTTTTGTGGCTTCTGTGTTTATCTTAGTCGGGCCCCTCTGCTTGGTGCTGGTGTCCTACTCGCGCATCCTGTTTGCCATCCTGAGGATCCAGTCCGGGGAGGGCCGCAGGAAGGCCTTCTCCACCTGCTCCTCCCACCTCTGTGTGGTGGGGCTCTTCTTTGGCAGCGCCATTGTCATGTACATGGCCCCCAAATCCCGCCACCCCGAGGAGCAGCAGAAGATCCTTTTCTTGTTTTATAGCCTTTTCAACCCTCTGCTGAACCCTCTGGTCTACAGCCTGAGGAACGCAGAGGTCAAGGGCGCCCTGAGGAGAGCGCTGCATAAAGAAGGTCATTCCCAGTTGGAGTGACATTGGAATCCCTCACCTCAGTAGGTCCTGGAGCCCTGGGTACTGTGTATCACCCAAGCTTCTCTCACTGTTTTCATATCAGAGACTGAATAATCCCAGAGACTCCGTACAATACTCCCCTTTTCTGTCCAGAAAGTATTTAGGTTTTATTGCATTCATCATATTTAGTTTTATAAATTTATCCTTTCCTCTAACTGCATAGTCAGCTGAGAACACCTAGAGGATTAGGTTGATTTCATCCACGGCTGTGGGTCCCGAAGGTTAAAAGAGACCCTCTACCTGACTTCATCAGCTGTGCTCAATAATAGCAGAAGACGGGCTTTACCGGGGGTAGCCATGTAGGCGACCATTTTTAAAAATAGTGTAGCCACAGAGACTTAGGGCCTGTTGATACCTTTTTCATTTTTACCCCATATTAGGTTGTTTCCCCTTAATTGTGTTTCCTCTTATGAATAGTAAGTGTACCTAAATGACTCCTTAGACTTAGGGGAACACTGATTTTGTTGACTAAACCTTGTAATCTGTCTTACAATTTCTGTGGTCAGAAAGTAAGCCTGCGCACATTCAGCTGGCGTCCCGGGGAATTACCCAATGAAATCCACTTTCCAGCCTGCCCTGGGCTTTAGATGGCCACTTGTTTCTAAACTCTTCTCGACTGCTTATGAAGAATACCTGCGATTCTCTCTGGAAAAACACTCTTCTCTAGAAGGAGTTAGTAAGTGCTACAACCCAGCTCTCAATGATCAGGTAGGGATGGAAAGCCCCAAGCAGAGGCAACTGAATGGGAAAAAAAGGTTTTAACAATAATAATAGTAGTTAACATTATCATTATATACTTGCTCCATGCCATCCACTGCACACAGATAGCTCATTTACAGAGATCGCCTCATTTTTATCATAAAAGCCCATTTCTCATTACCATCCCATTTTACAGATGCAAACATTAAGCAAATGGCAAATGCTAGACCCATGCCCCAATGATCTGACTCCCAAGGCTTCTCTACACAACATAGGACATCATTATCAATGTTATCAAATGAAGAATAAGGCTAACCTGTCCCAACCTAGAATATGCTATGTGAATGTGGGTTTCTTCTCAGTCTAATATTTTCTGCAATGAGGCTGGGAGAGCCAGAGATTATTTACAGAAGGTCTCCTGTCCTGGTTGATGAGTCCTATGGCCGTGGTCACAAAGAACATCAGAAGCTCCCGAGCACAGAGTAGGAGTAGAGGCTGTTCTCATTGAGGTGAGAGGTTTGCTTCTGCAAGACGCAGAACCACGGCATCTCTAGTTTCACACGCGTCACTCACGTGTTCATACACATCCACGTGCATGCGTGCACACACACTTATGGAGTCCTTACTATGGTGACACACTCTAAGTACCTTATAAGTATTACCTTTTCTAATCCTCATAACTACCCTATGAGATAGGGACTATTACCCACATTTTGGGGGGAGAAAACGGAGCCACAAAGAGATTAAGTAACTTAACCAAAGCCTTGCAAGTGCCAGGTATCTTGTCCAGGATCAAACTTCAGGGATCTGCCTGCCAAACCCATAGGCATAACCACTGAATTAAAGTCAAAGAGATTGTGAAGTTTCAGGAGCAGGAAATGGGAATGGAGGAAGAGAGTAAGGAACTTTCAACCTCCAACCAGAGAAAGGCATTGGGCTCCGGATAGAAAAGGTGCTTATATAGCTTGAGCCCTCTTCCCCAGGCAGGGCTGCGGGGGAGGGGAGCAGCTCTTGTCTGCGGACCGAGAGTCCCTGCAGTCCGGGAGGTCTTCGGACTCAAGGAGATGGCCACAGCCGGGGGTACTGCAAACGCGGCAGCGGCCTCATCCAGGCGAACGGGCAGCGCCTGGAGGTGATCGAGCCACGCCCGCTGCAGGACAAGCTCCCGGAACCCATTCTGCGCAAGGAGCGATTTGCCGGGCTGGACATCCAAGTCCGAGGCGGGGTGGTCACGTGGCCCAGATTGGTGCAGTCTGCTGGTCCGTCTCCAACGCTCTGGTGGCCTATAGTCAGAAATATGGGGATGAGGCCTCCAAGAAGGCGATCGAAGACTTCCTCAACCTGTACGACCCAACTCTGCTGGAAGTGGATCCCCAGCACTGAATCCAAAACGTTTGGAGGTCCTGGTGCCTGCGCTCGTGACCAGAAATCCTGCTGATAAACCCAGCATGTGGTTCAGGGTTCCCTTTATAATAAACAAGTGTCACAGGGCTGCAGGTTAAAACACACACACACACACACACACACACACACACACACACGCTCAACTTGATTTTATACTGGAGTGAAAACAAGGGTGAGATAGTAGAAGGGGCCAGGGATGGAAAAGGGGCCCCTTGACAGTCTGGACCATAACAAAACAATGGAAGAAAGAGGTTAACAATGCAGTTTTAAACTCATGGTTCACCAAACGGAAGATCCTTAGTAAGTGATCTTGTAATTTACCTAAACTGGATATACTTTGTAATTCGGATATTGCCTAACACAGTCTTTAATCCGCTGTTTTATGACAGGGGTCGGGTGCTGCATGGCAAGGTTTGGTGGGATGCAGGGCAACAGCAGGACAAATGGTGAAGAGCTGTAGTGCCAGGGACGGGTCTCAAAGGAAAAAAGCTCTCCTGGTACAGGGTGGAACAGCAGAAAAGTGTGGGGCACAGAGAGCATGACCTGGGAGTCACCTGCATGGCCCCCTAACTCGTGCAGTGCTCTCCTAAGGTCCCCTAAGCATCTGGACCCTTAAACATGTAAGATCTGCGGCTGGAGACCTGGGTTCTAGTCCCAGCTCTACCGTTTGCTAGCCATGCTCTTCCCAGGAAAATCGTCTAAGATGGCCCGAGTCTCTGTCCCTCATTCATCAGGTATGCAGAATGAGAGCTGCCTAGGTGGCCCCCTAGCACTGCTGAAGGCCTCGAACAGGAAGGGTGCAAATGGACACATTTTGAAGACTTAAAGTGCTATGCAAACAGAAGTTTGCTGTTATTATAGTTAACATTAGGTCAGAAATTATTCTAATATTGTCAGGCTTGCTAAACTTTGAGTCTGGTATCAAAGCTATTCCTTAGGGGGAGCATTGGGGTTGATAAGTCACCCAAACCTTTGTCCCCATGGCTTCTGCATCCGCCCTTCATCCTTGGTGGGAATAGCTGTCCCCAGAGTCCAGCCTGCAGACCAGACTCAGTGACCTGTCTGTGAGTCAGAGGGGAATCTCTCTCTCTCTGAACCTGTTCATAGCCTATCCACTAAGAAAACACGGGGGACCTTTCCTAAAGCAAAGGAATTCAGATTTCAGGATTTTTTTTACTCCGATTTTGTTTTTTATTTCCAACATGTACCATCTTTAATCTGGGATTTATAGTAAAAATTCTGTTATCATCTCTCTACAAGGGGAAGGACAAGAATCTGTTTATCTCTCCCAGTATCTTAGCATACTCGCTAAACATTTGGTAAGCAAAGGACCCTTTATCCATTAGCCTCATTTCCAAATTTTCAGTGTTGAACTCTCGTCTGATTTCTAAGCTTTTTTACATCCCGAGTGGCAGATTGTAGTATAGTAGAAATGTAATTATAGCTGATAATTATCGAGCACTTACTATATGGTAGACACTACATAAAATGCTTTACTATCATCTTCACATCAAATCTGTGGAGTGGACACTATTACTGTCATTATGCAATGATGAGGAAATAAAGTTTAGAGAAATTAATTAATTTACCCAAGGTCACAGAATTATTCACTGGGGGAAACCTAATTCAACACAGGGCAGTCTGGCTTTGAATTAACTCTGAATTGTTCTTTTGCAGAGAATTTACTGCTATTCATAACCTGCATGGCTGGCATAAGGACTGTTCATAGTATGTACTTAGTAAACTTCAACTGAATGAACAAATAAATATTCATTATATTTAAATTTCCACCCATAATCGACGGGCCTGGGGATGTGTTACCCTTCATTTCTTTAAGTTAGGGTATTTTATTGTCCATTAGATTTATCCAGTTCCTGCCTTTAATATATTCTTATGTGATGTATATTAATAATTAAGAATATGTTATTGCTCTAAAACCACAGAGAAAAAGGGAAAAGATAGGGTAGAAATTTAGCACTAAATATTAAAAATCCTTGGGATGTTTATTCGTTTCTATCATAGGAAGCAGTGGTCATTGGCTTCTCAAAGGAGTGTGCCAAACTGCTGAGCCTGTGATTCTGGAAGGCTGGGATGTCACCGGTGCCAGACGGGAAGTTGTGTTAGGGTGTTGCCCTTGAAAACTGGCAAGGGGGTGGAGACAATTATGGGCAGTAACTACTGGAAATGATAGGGATGGGCATCTGTGCGTGGTAGCTGGTTCCCTTGCAGCCTGAAATTAGCCCCTGCAGCATCTTTGGCATGTGGACCAGGGATTGCCAGCCACCAACCTGCAGGATTGTTGTTTACTGTTTGCTGTGAATGTAAAGCATCATCGTTAAATATGGGTTGTGGAAGGCAGACAAAAACGAAAGGAGGGTTGGAATGTTGTCCCACTGGATGAAAGCACGGCTGTGTTTCCCCAACTAGCAAGGAAGTGTCTTACTCTCCTTGCTTTCTGGACAAACTTTGTTGGCTCAAATTAATTTGTCTTTTTTTTTTTTTTTCAACCTGTGTCTCTGCTTTTTCCATTTTAATTTTTGAAATCATGTTTGGTCAAAAGAAGAGGTGGATCCTTGAACACACTTGGATTTAGACAACTGAGTGCTGGCTCGGAGTTGGGATATCTGGGTTCCCATCTTGGTTTCCCCGCTAACTCACTGTGTGACCTTAGAAAAGTTGCTTAGCTCCTCTGGCCTTCCGTTTCCTCACCGATAAAATAAAATTCGAACTAGACGCTTTTTAAGATTCTTCTTAATTTCTTGTTCTCTGTCTCTCTGTTGATCTCCTCACATTTCATTGAAATTGGATTTTCACTTTTTCAAAGGAATATAGATGAAGTTCCATGCAGAGAAAATGAAGTGGACTCAAAGATAATTGAACATCCTGGGCCTTAAACACAGTAGGAACTCGAGAGTAACTACTTGAGGCAATGAGTGAGTTGAGTATTTTCGTGCTCTATTGAAATTGCATAAGGCTGGCTGAAACAGGAAGTGAAATGCCTCCTCTTAGAAAAGCCAGTTTTATTAGCCTCCTAGGATCTTATTAAATATAACTTTCATTGGGAAGGTTTCTGGGACCAGAAATCAAACTTTATATCTAATTTGGTATCTCTGTTGTCTACATTGTAAATAATAATTTTCATATTCAGTACTTACTGAGCACTAAAGAAAGCATTGTGCTGAGATATATTCATGTTGTCTAAATTCCATGACAATTCCATGAGTTTCATGAGTTTAATACTTTCATTGCACTCATGAAAAGGGATGGATGGATGGATGGATGGAAGGGAGGACGGGAGGAGGGGAGGAAGGAACGAACAAACGAACGAACTACTTTGCTGTGATTCCGAGTGTGTGACAGCCTGGGCACTAATCCAGGTCAGCTTGACTCCAAAGACCACACCTATAACCAGTAAACATCCCGCCTCTCTATAGCCTAGACCTGTAGAATCTTTTTCTATCATTAAGCAACACTCAGGAAAATCAGCCTGAATGTTCTGAAAATACATTAAGGAAAAAAAAGATAAAAATAGAGCTAACAGAGTTTCCAATACATATATAATGAGCACAATAGTAATATACACATCAGTTTTTTAACTGGGCAAAAATTACATAGATACAAGCAGAGACAAATGACCCATGCACAACAGAACAGTAAAAACCACTCATGAATACAATGAGAGACGTACCGCCTCTCTAGTAATTAGAGAAACAAATTTTAAAGCACAAGATACCATTTTCTGCCCATCAAATGGGACAATAATAAAAAGATTGGTATTTCCTAGTGCTGCTGAGTGTGGGCGCAGTAGTCTAGGCAGCAGTATAAATTGATTTGGTGCTAACTTGGGAATATAGCTTCAAAAATTAAAGTTTGTACTTTTTTTAATGCAACAACTTCAATTCTAGGAACACACCCTGCAGAAATACTCATATATGTGTGCAAAATACATACATGTACATTTATTTTAAATTGAAGCATTATTTACAATGGCAAAATGTTGCGAATAAGCTAATATTCTTCAGTGGTGAGTCTGTTAAATAAAACATTATAAATCCATAGCATGAAGTATTATGCAACTATTAAAATAAGTTTTCTCTCTCTAATGTCCAGGGAAGAATCTCCTACAATAAGTGAGTAAAAGAAGTCATATGGATGTAGTACTTTCTCATTCACGTAGGGAAAAAGTTATTTGTGTGCATGTGTGTGTACATGCATATTAAGGCACAAGAAAATGTCCAAAACAATAAACATCAAAAGGTTAAAGAAGGTGACTCTCAAAATGGAAAGTGTCCTATGGAAAATAATACAACATTATTAGAAAAATTTTAAAGTAATCAAGTGTTAGTGTTGCAATTTTTCGAAAAGAGAAAGAAAAGCAACCCAGGTCCTTACACCTTGCAGAAGCAAGCTGTCCTCATTTCCACGTGGCTCCCGAGCTTGTCCTGTATGTTGGAAGGAGAAAAAGCATGGCGGCTTTAGTGGGGCCTGACCTCAAATTGGACTGGGCATTTTTGCTGGCAACCCATTGGCTAAAACTTGGTCATATGTGATGTCGTTTTTGGAATGTGATGTGTTTGGTGGGGTCCAGAGCCAATAGTCAAGAAAGAATTCCTGAGCCGTCTTTGGTGCAAGAAGGTGGTTATATTAAAGCACAGGGACAGGACCCATGGGGAGAAAGGGCTGCTGCTGCCGCCCCAGGATTGTGAGGGGCAACTGATTACATACCTGGGTGTTGGGAGAAGTAAAGATAAGGGAAGTTCCAAAAGGACTCTCACATGTCAAAGACTCAGGATCCTAGAGGAATGTTATAATCTGGCTATCTCAAGTGTTTGTCAATGGGCTGCAGGTTATAAGGACGTTTAATTTTATCTACTTTTCCTTCTGCCTTTGGTTCCTACATCAATATAGTCACACAAAAATGCAAGGCAGTCTGGGATATATGGTCTCTGGATGGACCCAGGAATAAGAGGAAACTGGTTTGGTAAACATCTACCAGTCTTGGCCACAAGTACTCAGAGAGTCCATGTTTGTAGCTCTGTGGCTCTTCAGGACAACAGCAAAACTCTAGAGAGTACTGAGAGAAGAAATAGAGACACGTGAGCCTCCCCCACAAATCTTCAAAAGCAGCACTCCCACGGATACATACAATCAATTTTTTATCTTCAATTTTATGTGAAATACAACTCAAAGCTTCAAGACAAATCCCCATGGCCCCACTTCAGTACAGAAATTTTAAATGGCAACTGCTCCCTGGGTCACTTCCTGAGGGACTCAGCCAGTATCAAACCTGAACCATCACACTGCAATATAGTGGGTAATCCTTAAACCCAGGTTCAGATATGCCACACTCAGTTGTATCCTTGTTTTTCTTCCCTATCTAGACAATGGTGATAAGATACCACCCACCCTGTCTGTTCCAAGGGGACGTTGTGAGCTTCAGAAAAGGCAATATTCCTGTCAATACTTTTTAGACTGAAAAGAAATACTAAACATTGTTCTTAGTCCTATAGCAGAGAGATTCATCAATTATCTTCTCTGACCTTTATTTTCCCCTTCCCTACTTTCTCTCTGTATTTTTTAACCAAACCCTTGTAACCAAACCCAAGGACAGTTAACTTCTAAGGAAGGTATCAGAGAAGAGCCAAAGGACAGTTTCTGAACAAAAGACAACTGAACTGAACCCAAGGACAGTTAACTTCTAAGGAAGGTATCAGAGAAGAGCCAAAGGACAGTTTCTGAACAAAAGATGCAATTGGGCAAAAGGGTTAGATTTGGGGCACCCAAATTAGACAGCTTTATGATCCTCTCTACCCAGAAAGTAGGTTGTGATAGGAGATTGGACAGCTGATACTTTAAGAGGGTGGGGAGAATGGAAAGGCTGAATTTCTAGCTATCTAAAATGATATCCCTGTGGTGTTTGCACTGCACCGGAGGAGCAGAAGGAAGTGATGACTGAAGTTGGTTACAAGTCAAAGTTGTAAGGGATCGAATCTTCTGGAGTGCAGTAGACATCCAGCACTCCATGCCTGGGTTGTTGGATTCTTCTCCGCCATGTCCAGCGGAGCAAAAGGTTAGAGTGTGTGCAGTGGGATTCTTTCTGTGGGCTGTGGCAACTCTACTGATAGGGTAACATGACCTCATGGGCTATTTGCCCTTTTGTGAAGCCAACGCCTATTCAGTATAATTTTAGAGGCAGCCTGGGTTTACAAGTACCTCTCCCTGCTGCGTTCAGATACTCAGAATTTCTTTAGCAAGAAGATCTTTTATTTCACAATCACAGATAAGCTTCATATGCAGATTATGCAGATGGCCATACTGCCGGGTTGTGAATTGCAGGCTCTAGGGGACTTGTTGGGGTAAGAGAGTCCTAGATGCCTAAAGAGGGTGGGGAAGGAGCGAGGCTGGGACTCCCACTGCAATCTCACCTATTTTAATCTTTACTTCTTCTGAAAACTGTGGCCACACCAAATTTTTCAGCTACCATTTAAGTCTCCGAAAACTGCCAGGAGATTTAGAAAAATGATAAAAACAAAATGAAGCAAATAAACACTAAGTTCCACCAGTAGGGGGGCTGATGAAATAAAAACTAGTGCCTCCATGCAGTGGAAGACCATGCAATTTTTAACAAACAATAAGCATTATGGATGTTCTCCATCTCTTATGCGGAAAAATCCCCAACATACATTAGTAAAGTCAGGGTAATAAGAAGACAGGTAAATACCCTATATCTGTATGTAGTTATATGTGCATAAAATAATTCTGGAGGAGTACTCAAGACAACAAGCAGGCTAGAAATGGAGATGACGGTGACAAGTAGGAACATATCCATGCTGAAGCTTATAAAATTTGAGGCTGCTTCTTCAAGAAAAAGAATGTTAACTCATGACTACATAATCAGTTGAGAGCCTCAGAAGGGGCCCTTGGTAGGGGCTCTGGAGCTTAATCTTTTCTAGCACATGATAAATCCAACACTGGGGACAAGGAGGAAGGAGAGAACGTCAAAGAATACTTTGAAAGCTGCTAGAAATTTGAGCCATTTTTACCTATTCAAGAAACGAAATTTTTAAGAAACCAGTGTTTTACCAACATAGCTTTGGAGAAAGAGAATTGATTGGGTGACTGGGGACCGTGAAAAATTTGAGTTCGTATAATCAGATTCATAACAAGAAAATTATGAAAACTATCGTAGTAACTATCTGAAATATCGTATTTTGACGAGCGGGTTAGCAAAGACCAAAAAGTTTTAAAAACAGGTAGTGAGCGCATGACGTGTCATACGTTGCCTTAATTTGGTCTGAGTGACCTCCGTGGAGAACGATTTGCCAATGCCTCCCACGATTACGGATGCACATACCATTGGACCCAGCAATTTGGCTTCCAGGAATATATCCTACAGGTGGACTGGCACGTGTGCAAAGCAACAGATGCCAAGGTTATTCACTGCGGCATTGTTTGTTCTGCTGAACTATGGGAACTACGTTAGTAGGAGACTGGCTAGCTCAGTATTGCTCCTGCATTCACTAGACTATTGCACAGCTGAAAAGTAAACCAGGAAGCTCTTTATGCACTCTTCATATATTTAAGCAAACACAAAGCAAAACAAAACGAAACCCAGGTTTGAAAATACATGGTGGGCTATCATGGATGTAATGTATTTCCTATACGCGCAGAATGTTTTTGGAAGCATTTCACAAACAACGTGCAATACCGGAGTGACCAGGGAAGGGAAGTGGATAGCTGGAGGACATGTGTGAAGGGAAAACTTTCGTACTTCTAAATTTTGGAACACGTCAATGCGCAACTTTTTTTAAATATGATTTTTGATAAAAGTTAAAACATTTCTTAAATTCTGCAAAATCCACCTTACACCTTGACGCTGGTCAAGGACAGCCTGTTGACGTCCCAAAACTCCGGGAAGTTCCCCTTCTGATGCAGACCAACCTGGGGCCAAGAATGATTTGAGAAGACTGGGCATTATTTCCTCTCCGCTGGAGGATAGAGCACTCGCATTTAGAAGTCTCGTTAGTTATTCAATGAGGCAACGAATTTATCATCCGAAATGAAACATACTCCTGGGGATTGTTTTTTTAATGGACCCAATTAAATTTCTAGGATATGATTCTGTAAGTTCATGGTAGCTATGAATTCTTCTCTGAGCTCCCCATGATAGTACATTAGCTCTTTAAAGGTGAAGGGAGCTCCTCTTTCCAACTCCTGGAGGAGACCGAAGAGGGCCATGGGAGCAGTGTTTCTTCTTTTATTTTCCTTTATTCTCATTGGGGATTTAGAGTTGCTTTGCTGAATTCAAAGGAGACAGGATCTCTTGGGACATGGTTAAAAGCCAAATCCGAGCACACAGCCTAAAAGAAACAAGTCTGAGCCGGGGGCAATATTGGATCCTAAGTATGTGTCATTATTCTGAAAATAAGAAAGCTGTCACTGATGGAGAGCTGCTAACGCAGCCATCACAGATCGAGAATATAGGAGGTACCTTTTGTTACTCACAAGTTGTGTATTCCAAGAATGATTCAGAGCCAAGAATGAGTTGCAAGATAGATTTTTTTTTTTTTTTTAAAGAAGACTAATATTTCCGGAACAGAAAGGCTTGTGATTTAAAGCATTTATTTCCACAAGATGGTGCTAGAGCTTCTGCCGAAGACAGGCGCTCACATTTCCTGCAGGAGCTGGAAATCCAGAATAAACTTCCGATGGGAACCAGATCTCTGTGTGCTGTGGTGAATCCGTCAGAGAAGCACGTTGGGCAGAAACGTTCTGGTGGGGGCTTGATTTGGGTCAACAGGGTGAATGAAGGTTGTTCAGGTAGGAATGCCTTCCACCACCTCCACACATCCCCCAGCAGATGTCTCAAGGCTTCAGGCTCACCTTCAGCCCCTCCTTCTCCAACGTGCTGTTCTTCCCACTGTCAGGCGTGTATGTGTGTCAGGAAGGGAACCTGGGTATTAAGGAGTGGCATACACGTCCCCAGTCATGGAAATGTATCTCCCACACACACCCACACCGGGCACCCGGAGGCAGCTCGAGACTCAGCTCTTCTGAACTTTCCCTACCACTCTGGCCCATGTTAATCATACTTTCCTTTGAATTTCCCTGGCATTTGGAATATTGATTTGCCATTTCCATGTAAATTCCCTAAGTTCTTTAGAGGCAGAATCCGCATCATAATTGCCTTTGCATATTCCCAATAGAACGACAAGCATTCTACCTTGAATTTATGCATCGTAATGAGATTGTGAACACAGACAGTCTAAAGTAAGCATTCAACGACCTTGGTTGGAAGCCTGAGTAATTGGGAGGAGGCTAACCCCAGCTGGCCACCGCCTCGGAGCTAGGAGTGTGATCTCGTAAGTCACAACCTCTCCGATGCTGTTTGGTCATCTCTAAAGGGATGGGGTTAAACTGTCCTCCTAATTCTGTTTTTCTTTTTAATGTTTCGCCTCTATGACTTTAATGTCTCCAGTATCCCTGCCTTGAGGGAGCCAAGGAGGCAAAAATATTTGTATCATTAGAAAAGTGGAAGACCATTCCTGCTCACATGAATGGCATTTCCCTATTTGTTTTTATTCTCTTCTCCATTTTTCTGTCTTCCATTCCGTGCCTCTGTGTCTCGCAATCAAAACCGAGATATGGTGATACATGGCTCTCTTGGTTGTTCCCACAACCTCTCTACTCCCCCAGGGAGGAAAGGGCAGGTTAAGTGGGAACCTAGGGGCAGAAGGACAACAGGATACCCTGGGCCCACTCTTATAAAGAAAAACATGTCTATATAGTTTACAAATAAATAAAACACTTGTATATTGGGGATGCTTGTTGAATTTTTTGTTGTTGTTGTTGAAAATAGAAGGTAGGATAAAAGATATTTTAAAGCCACTGCTATAGATCACAGGGTCTCCTGGATCATTAGGCATCCAAATCAGCAAGGAGCTATTTTTCAGTAGCTGTGCTTGACTCCACAGCTCCAGAATTGAAACTCCATATATTTTGAGCAAAGACAAATTCATGAAGCTCACCAGGTGGTTGTGATGGAAGCCTCTGGTAAAAAACCGCTGCTCACGTCCCGGTTCCCAGATCTGGTTTCTCGTCTTCATCGCATGGGGCACTTAAAAACAAACAGCAAGCAAATAAACTTTCCTGGAGATCGTGCTGATTTGCCAGGTTTGAGAACCATGGTGATAAAGCCAGAACACCCCTAAATGGATGTCATCGGTTTTAGTGTCTTTGCAAAAAGGGATCATCTCCATCCCCATCCTTATCTTCCAAGATTCTTGGGTGGAAAACTTCTGGAACTTCCTAAAATTAAACACACACCAAAAAGCAAGACAATGTGACTAATGGCATTCTGGGGATTGCTCACTGCGATGCAGGATAGGACCCTGCTGTCTCTCCACCACAGCCGTGAGCATTCCGTGGCAACACCTGGTCATTCTCAGGACTTACCAGACATTTTAGAGATTCAATTGAATAAGTTGCAGAGGCATATATATATTTTTTCCTCTGATACCTGCACCCAAGTTAAGAATGCACCTCCAGGAGAAATTTCAAAAACTAGGAGCCCCCACAGACAGGGGGAGAGTGTGAAGTCAGGCGACTGGATGATGAAGGGGCTTGTAAACCCAGCATGCTACTGAGTTTAGACTTTAGACTTTATACTTTCAGAGATGGAGCTCCTCTAATGGATTTCATTAGTTTTACTGAGGGATGATTGACAAATAAACATTGTATATATGGAATGTGTACAACTCGGTGTTGCAATAGGTGTATACGTTTTGAAATGATCACCAAATCAGGCTATGAAACATATCCATCACCCTACATAGTGAACATTCTCTTCTTTTTCTTCTCTGCCATTCCTTCCCCATTCCTCAAGTTAAGCCCACACTATTTGCCCTTCACTGCATAGAATGTTCTCAGGCTTCTATTTTTACATAACCCATTTCCACTGTTGGTATGCCTTTCTTCTATTCCCCTCTCCACCAGGTACAGAGTATTTTTTTAGGACAAGTCAACTCAAACAGCACCTTATCCATTAAGATTTCTCTTACTCCCTAAGCAGCACTCTGTCCTTTATGCCTGCCATTGCACTTTGTGCATATCTCACCACTTATCGCTCTGCTATCATTATTTGGTACTTGTTTCTCTCCTTGATTAGACTGAGAGCTCCTTGGGGCAGAGACTTGGTCTTTGTATATCTGGCTTCCAAAAAAATGCATGTTGAGTACATGAATTTTTAAAAATGAATCAGGTAATTCATATCTATACCTGGAACACCACTAAATTGAGGCCAGTGCCAATATGCAAAGGCGGAGAAAAGAAATAAAGGGAGACCAAGGATGGGAAAGGAAAAGTACGTTCATAAGAACAGAACCAGATAGCTGAGGACCACAGCAGCCAAGTCAGGGGGATTTAAAGGAGAAGGATGGAGAGACCAAGGTCAGCCAACTTAAGACCTGAGTTCAAAGTCACTTCAAAAAGATTCAAAGACGGATCATGGGATCAGGCAAAAAGCAGAGTCAGAAAAGCCAGAGCAATATTCAAAGACCTAGCCCTGGATCAGCTGAGAGTCAGCGTTAGCCAAGTGAGAAACCAAGCAGCCAATAACATGGGATGATGTCTGATCAGGGTAGAGGGAGCCCAAGGCAGAACTCAATGCCTTCTTGCTTTTAAAAAGGTCATTGTCATTCCTTTAGCCCTGATACCCAGAACTACACAGGACAGTTCCCCATCCTTCCCCTTCCGTGACTGGATCTCAAAGGCATTCTCTCCAATTAAAATGTCCCCAAATTCCAGAACCTATACTTTTTCTTCCCCCTTCTAATACAGCTTTCATTTAAAAATAACTTTATGTTGAATCTGCTTACCTTTCCCAACCCTTATCGCCTTGTTATTGTAAGTTTATTCATTCAACATGCATAAATATCAGGCACTGTTAGGAAAGGAAACTAACCTGTATCGAGCACCTTCTACACCTGTCGTAAGGTGACCTCTGTATGCTACCTTACTGAAGCCCACAACAAGCCAGTGAGGCAAGAACTGTTAAATAGAATTACCCCCATTTAAGACACGAAGGACATGGAGCACAGGAGGGTTAAGATGCCACATTTTTGCATTAAGCAAGTGGTGAAGGCAGGATTCAAATCCACCCCTGCCTGCGTCTAAGTCTTATCCTCTTTCCATTGTATCATTCTCTCTCCTCTCTAGGACTTTACAGAAGAAATATAAGCCCCAATGAAATATCAGAATCTTAGGATAGGATGAAAGGCCTGATCAGGAAACCCAGGCACCACGGGCAAGCATCCAGAAATGGAAAAGAAGAATAAAACGAGAACTGTGCTTGGCAAAGTGAGGGGAAGAGGAGCCTAGAGGATGGATTGGTCCCCAAATGCGTCCACCCTGCAGACAGAGATGCCCCCCGGGGGAAACCAGCCCCCTAAGGGATACATTTTAACTTTCCTACATCTCACCACTAGCTGACAAGTCAGGTCCAGCCTGGTATGGTTAACTCTCTGGACAGTAGCCCAGAAGTCACGGAATCAAGGGTGGTGACTTAAAAAAAAAAAAGAAAAAACTGCCGATACGTCAGAGCTGGCAGAACAAGAAGAGTGTGTTCTGTGCGACCTGACATTCAGAGGAAACTAAGGCACAGAGAGCTGTCACTGTGGGGACCCAAGTCAAGACGGAGGGGAGCAGAACGAACAGCCAGGCTTGTTTCTGAGGCAGCCCCAGCATCTCCGACAGCATCGCCCACTCCCGGTAGGGTACGCAGGGTGGAAGAACAGGGATCCGCAGGTTCTGCCCAAGGATTAGGAGTTTACTAACTCTGCTCTCCGCCAGAAATCAAGGGCCCCCTTGTGCCCTGGACTGAGTTTTCTCTCCTGGCCTAGAGAGAGTTTTACCTTAAACTCTGATTGACCACACTCCCCATTCTTAGCCTCTCGCTGAACTTAGGACCCTTGCTCGACCTGCCCTTACAGACCTGAACTCCTAATTCTGCTTTCCTCACTGCTTCCCCCACACTTTAATGCAGTAGCTTAGAGATGGCGGGAGGATGCTGAACTGTTTAGGGCTAGACCCTTCAGAGTCATAATGACCAAAGCAGCACATTCTTTGAACACAGAGATGTGTTCAGGACTTTATTGGAGAAGACACCATTCCACCTGAATGATAATCTATCCTAAAGTCTTCAAAAACCTAGTGGGCATGGTCAGCCAGGATCAGTGGAGTAGTCGATGGGCACAGTGATCTGGAAATGGTCTAACCCACTAGTTATCTGGGCTTATCGATCATGGCATTTCCAAGAACAAAACAGCCAGGGAGCCTATTCAGATTCTACTTGGAAATCCCTGGGGTAGTGAGTGAGGTGGGAGGAGGCAGGGAGGGGGTGTGATCTGACTAGAATGACCATACCAAGAACCTCCGTCCCCCTAGGTGAGGGATTCTTACTGTGTCTGTGTGGCTGCGCCACAGAGCACTGTGGTTTTCTTTGAACTCTTTGGAGAGGCATAAAGACAGACCCCCTCAAGTGTGGCCTCAGAGACCAACAGAACATAAGATTTCCCTGCAAGAATCAGGAAAAAAAAAATACAAGCATGAGAAAACTCGCAGGCCTGAGACATAGATACTTGAATACCTACACACGTCCTGGGAAGAATACGGAAGGCACGCATACCCTAAGGTATGTAAGTCGACCTAAAATGAACTTTAAAAACACAGAAGCAAACAGCACACAGAGGAGAGACATGGCCATGCTGTTTTAGAGATGCACGTTCCTAGGCCCTAAGAGATGGAGACAGGTGGACATCAAGGGAGAGAAATGCACACGGAGGCCCGAGGATAGAGCGCACAAACGCGAAACCTCAGACATTCAGAGACACAGACCAAAGATAAACACTCGCGGCGCGCAGATCCAGACGCAGGCTTAGGTGGCGAGCTGAAGAAAACACAGAAGAAACACCCGGGCAGATCGCGGGCACAAGCGCGCCTCACCAGAGGCTCCCGTGTCCTCCCCGCGCCCCGCGGTCCCACCGCCGGCCTCGGAGCGCCCTGCCCCGCGCGCCCCGCGCGCCCCGCGCCGCTCTCCCCGCCGCCTGCGCCCCGCGCCGGGCTCCCCTCCCGGCCCGCCCGCCACTTCCCAGCTCTGACGCGGGAGCCTCCTTCACACCAATGGGGCTCGGGCGCAGCCGGGCCCTGCCCCTCCCCCAGGAAGGTGTGTCCCCGGTTTCCACACCTGAAACTTCCTAGGAGAGGCAGATCCCTCCCTCCCGGCCGGGCGGGGAGGGGCGGGCCGCGGGTGGGGCGGTTGGGGCGGCCGGGCCTGCGTGGGGGACGGCCGGCCGGCGCCTGGGACCCGGAGGGGACTCTTGGGCCGAGACAGCATGTGACACTGCCCAGGTGGGTGCCCTCCTCCCTCGCGGCTCGCGGCTCCGGGCGGGCGGCTGTAGAGCCCCGGCGGAGGTAAGGGAGGGCCGGGAAGGACGCGAATCCGGGCCTTCACCCTGGGGCCAGCCCCGGGGGGTTCGCGGGGCACGGGCTCCGGAAATGGGGGGCAGGGCAGATAGGCAGAGTTCAGGGTGTTTGACTGAGTACCCTGGTCTGAAGACGAGGGAAGCTGAAGGAAATGCTCTTGCCTGAAAAACTTGCTTCCGGCCTGGTCCCCGCCTTGGAAATGGGCACCCTGCCCCCAGATGTTCCCTGGGCCAATAATCAGGGCTCTTCCTTCAAAGTCTCCTGCTCTGGGGAAACCTGACCCCCCATAGGAAGGAATAACTGAGATTCCCTTTGTGGCCGTATTTCCTATCTAGACGGGTTTTGTTGTCTCTCTCTCTCTCCCTTTTTTTTTTTTCACCCAGGCCTGGGCCTTCCTTCATTTACCTTGCTTTGGATTCGCATACTGTATATGTCTAAGTACACGCCTCTCCCTGTTCGCCAAGGCGCCTGAACTCTTAAAAATGACTCCTGCCCTGCCCCCACCCTATTTTCCCATATATTGGAAGAACTTCCAAAGCTTCATGTTAATGGTGACTGCATTCTGACGTTGTGGGGGGTGGGGGGGGTGGGAAGGGAACTCTGAGCTGGGAGTTGGGGGTGTGGGTGCTAGAACAGGGCTAGTCTGAGCATCATTTATGGTTGTCTTCCAGCATGACTGTCCCAGGAAAGCTAATCGTGATGCCAGTGGATTTTCAGATCTCAGGCCCTGTCCCCTTCCTGGATCTTGGATTCCCAAGACAGATTTGCGCTCCTGTCTACCTAGAAGTGAACTCTGGCCAGGACTCTTGTCAGATTGAGGGGGAAGGGTGTGTCAGACAGACCAGGGAGAGAACTTTCTTTTCCACCTTCTTGCCTCCTTTGCTTCCCGACTTGCATTCTCTGGTCTTGCATCCTTGGACTAATCCAGAAACCCTATCTCCTAGCTAAACAGCTCCAGATGTGGCCTCTTTCTTAGGCTTCCTGTTTTAGCTACACCTGGAGTGGGAAGAAGCTCCTGGCCTAGGCCCTAGCAAAGTGGGGATCAGTTTTTAACCAATCTGGGTTAACAGAAACTGAAGCCATGTCTACTGAGGGGGTTCTTGCGGACCGGGGAGGAGGAAGGATGGGGGTATCAATTCTAAGAGGGACTGTTTGGCAGGAGGATTGCATGTTAGTATCCTAGTGCGGAACAGGGAGAAGTCTGGAGGTATGCATAGGAATCCCTCACCAAAAACTGGTGATGCACTATATGTTAGCTAATTGAATTTAAATAATAATAATACAGTAATTCAAAATATAGTCAGGAGTCGTCATATATCAGGGGTCCCCAGTGTGTATGACTTCCCGTAACACTCTGTCTGACGTTGTCTATGCCCACGTTAAGCATGGCGTCTGTAGGATAGACAGGAGCATGTCATTCGTGGTGTTTGGAGTGGTCAGTCACTATGTGGTGTGGACAAGAATGGGGTCACACACAGGATCATGGCTTGAACAGGAGCAGTGTTGCTCAAGTGTCAGTGGTGTAGACTCAAACAGGTGACTTACAGCATCTGGTGTAGACGGGGATGAATCACTGTGTCTGTGGAGTGCACAGGAGCTGGTCATTTATAGTGTCTGCAAGGTGGACCAGAACAAGGTCACCTCAGGGTCTCTGTTCAGGACACAAAGAGGCCGCTCATACTCACATTATCTCTGTGGATGTCACCAGGGCCACAGATGGATTTGTGGGGCATACATCAGCATTGATGTTCTGGGTCAGCTGATGGGGTCTACGAGGCAGTGGATAACGTGTAATTTCAGACGTTAGGGAACAGGTAAGAGAGGTTTATTACAGTTTTCATTGGAATGTGGAGCTTTCCTCAAGTGGATAGAACACAGGTGTTAGCAGTTAGTGGTCCAGAAAACCACTCTCATTTTCCTATCTTTGTAACATTGGGGCAATAATGTCAAACAGTGAATAAAGCCATACATCTGTATGGTGGTCTTATTTTCTAAATCAGAATGAGAACATTTTGATTTGGGAAGTATTTTCCTAACGTGAGCAGCAGTATAGACAATAGTATAAATTCAGTAGTAATTTCAAGAGTATCGCAGTGATTTGTGGTATCGGTCAGAATATTTGAACCTGACCCTGCTGCAAAATCCAGGAAGCGTGATCCTTAAAAAAAACACGTGGCGCTCAACACCGCTTCAAAGAGCAAGCAGTGTGATGGGGAGGAGGGGTTATCTTTGAAATACAATTCTCGGTCTGATGATTAGAAATGGACAAGCGCTCAGGTGTTGGGGGGCTCCAAAGGAGATACTGAGCTCTGTCTCACACTGTATTACTAGAGTGACTTGGGGCTTTGTCTTGAAAGAAGTGGCATGTGGCTGGGGTCAGCGGATGCAAAATGTTTCCGGTCTGGAGGAAGTCCTGATCACCACGATGCCATGCCCCGTCTTTGCCTGTGCTCAGATAAATAGTGATTATTCACCCCTGGTGGAAAAGGAGATGAGGAGGTAACTGACATATATGGGCAATGCAAAAAGGCTCTGTCCTGATGCCTTTATGCAAGTGGAACCCTGTTTTGCAGCTTTCCTTGAGCTTTCTCACATTGCGGCTTTGTCATGCCTGATTGCAATCAGATCCCTAGGACAGGATCAGGTATAGGGGGCATAGGGTACGTTCTTTCTTTGTGGTAAATGGTGGCTGAATCTGGTGACCACCAGTATTTCCAAATGGATAAAGGCGGTGTTAGAAATAGTGTCAGTGGGCTTGTAGGAGCCAGACATGCATCATGTAACCCGAACGGAACTGAAGATGTTCACCTACCCAGGGCGCACAGAGATACAGCCCGAATAGAGCAGGCAGACGCACACGTATTTAGGGGCTGCTTGTTTTGAGGATTTGAGCTTGTACTTGGCTATAGCGCCAGGACAGTACAGATGTGGGTGAGGGGAAGCTTCAGGTGAAGTCACACAGTCTCCTTAGGCAGGTAGGAGCCAAGTTTCAGAAAATGTTTACGGTGAGCAACTATAGTATTTAATGTGTGGTTGAGAGAATAGGGTCACGTCACAGTATCATCTAGTGATTATAGTATTTTGTACTTAGCTCTAGAAATAGGGAGCACATCACGCACTGTGGCAGTTAACTGGAAAAGGACATAAAAGTCCTTCCACACAAGTATGCTTATGTTAGACACAGCTCTTTGCCCCATATAGATGGTATCTGCGTCTATGGGGTGGCCAGGAACTTGTCACACACTACATCTGCAGGGTGGCCAGGGACCTGTCTGTTTGGTTATGTCAGGCTGTATTGCATAGGAACAGCAAGGGCGGCTTATCGTGTGTGTGTGTGTGTGTGTGTGTGTGGTTGGGTGCTCGTGCAAGCGTGCTTGTGTAAGGGCATATGCTTGTGCAGTAGCTCAGCGAGACAGCAGGTATTTTGGGTGGTGGGCTTCCACGTTTGGCCTAGAGAAGACCAGAAAAACGTTCAGGTCCACAGGTAGCTGTGGGTTCCACAGGCCCCCAGGGTCTTCTCTGGGCCAGTCACCGGCCAGCTTCTCACAGCTGGGCTTCTGGTTGCTTATAGTAGACGTCAGTCAGGAGACTTTGGTTTGAGTCCCTCTGTACCATTTGCTTAAGAAGTTTGAGCAAGTGTCTGGGTTACGGGACCTCCAGTTTCCCCACCTGTAAGTGAGGTGCATCTCCTTATGTGCCTCTAAAGGTCCTTCCAGCTCAGAAATCCGATATTTCTCTTTTATACTTTCTCTCTCCTCAACGGTAATTACAATCCCTAACACTTCTGTGACCCTCAAAGTTCACAACGTACTTTTTAATGTTACTTAGTTTTCATTAGAAATCCTTACAAAGAAAGAATTTAAACCCCTGTTAAAGATAAGAAAATGGGGCATTCAAGTAAACCAAATGATTTCTACGATTGTCTAAAATGACAGTGAGCAAAATTAGCAAGATACATACAAGGCAGAAGTAAACATTGAGCAACATGCTTTTAACTCTGTCTTCTTCCCTTCCTCACTCATGCAGTAGATCTTTGTGGAGGGCAAACTCAGCTGCAGGCAAGGAGACAGAGCGCTTAATATGGGAGCATTTGTGTCCTTTGGAAGCTCATGCTCCAGTCCGGAAAATAGACATTAAATATGTAATTACAAGTGCAGCGAGTGTGAGAGAAGCAATGGGTGCACTGGGGCAGAAGAAGATTCCAGTCAGAGGAACAGCACACCAGGAGGCCCGCAGCACCGGCGTGGGCGGGGGGTGCTCAGAGCTGTTGAGGCCCCTGCAGGGGAAGGCAGAGGTCAGGTGTGGGGGGCATATAACCCAGGCTGAATATTTGGGTTTCATCCCAGTGGCAGTCAGAGGCTACTGGAGAATTGAAACTAGAATGGGGCACTGAGGGGTCACTCCCACGCAGTGTAGAGAATGCCTTGGTTACAGGGAGAGAGGAGCTGTGTGGAGGCCAGCGGCCAGGCTGTGCCCCAGATGCAGTGGCCTGGGTGAGACAGGACCGGAGAGCGCACCAGGGTCTGGCAGTGCAGATGGAGAGAAGTGGACAGACTCAGGGGATAAGCAGGAGGTGGGCTCAGCGGGACTTGGCAGCACATTCCATCTGGGGAAGGTGGGCCAGGAGGGTAACAAGAATTATGTTCCGTCATTGAAATGCATGTATCGAGCACTGAGTATGGGCCGGGGATTGTGCTAGGTGTAGACAGTCGAGCAAGATGGATGTAGTTCTTGATCTGGTGAAACTTACCACCTACTATTTGGGATAGATGATAAATTGAAATACACACATAATTGTAATTGTATAAATGCTGCGAAGGAGAAGTGATGTGAATGAGAGCTGGTAAGTCTACGGAGAGGAGTGCAGTCACCTGGTCAGAGGACCGGAGAAATTTAATGGAGCTAAACCAGGAACATGTGGTTCTCACAAATAACAAGAAAGAGTGTTTCTAAAGGCATTAGTGTCAGACACGGACAAGAACCACCACACTAAGTGTCCTTTGGCGTTAATATGGGTGATCGTGGGGGAGGTGGGCAGCTTGGTGCTTAGTGAAGCCAGGATGGAGGCGGGTGAGATGGGAAGAGGTGAGGACCTCAGGTATGAACAGTTCCTTCCACAGGTTAGATGAGAAAGCCATGGTCATGCTTCAGTTGTGGGGTGGGTCCGACAGAGAGGGGGTGGTGGGAGAAAAAGAGAAAATCTATCGCATAAGGTGACCGAGAAGACAAGCTAAAGAACGTGGTGTGTAAGGGGAGGGACACCCGTTGGGCCATCAAAGCGGGAAGGGGGAAAGAGCAAAACTCAGGGCACTCTGAGTTGCCAGGAACTGAGACAGTTCCTCTCTATGGGTTTCCAAATTCTTTGCAAGGTGGGAGATGATGTTTTCTGCTGGAAGTGAGACGGCAGAGGAGAAGGTCAAACTTTTAAGAAGTGATGGGGAGAGTTTACAAGGTTGTTGGAAGCAGGGGGCAGTAAGCTGATGAGGGTAGCACAGTGTCATGGACCTGGCTGAAGTGGGTAACCAATGTGTCTGCTACAGTTCTAATCTAGTAAGTCTGGTTATCATTCTACTTTACAACAGCTGCTTTTTTAAAAATTATTTTTTTAAGATTTTATTTATTTGAGATAGAGAGCGGGGGGAGGGGCAGAGTGAGAGGGAGAAGCAGACTCCCTGCTGAGCAGGAAGTCCGACGTGGGGCTCGATCCCAGGACCCTGAGAGCATGACCTGAGCCAAAGGCAGACGCTTAACCGACTGAGCCACCAGGCGCCCCTACAACAGCTGCTTCTGTAATGGAATACAGAATTGCCAATTAGTTACAAGGCTCTGCTAGATGCTGTGGAAAATAATGAGTCAAGTCCAGACTGCGCAGAGGGAGATCACTCCACTTGAGTACCTTGGACACTGGCTACGGTGGCCAGGAGGGTTTGAATGCTCTCGGCAGCTTTGGAGGAAGATCCCCCTTCTTGCTTCTCTGGGCTGTTGGATCTAGGGTGTGTCACTCTCGGTGTCTGGGAGTTATACAGGACTGAGTCACGCTTGGTGTCCAGAGAGGAGACGGGGAGAGACAGTATGACATAATACAATCTAGAGAGTAATGACCACTGGGAGTGCTCCGTGCTCTTTGACAATGGTCTTACGCTCTAATTTAATCATTTATTATCTGTCTCCTCCACAAGACTGCAGGCTCCATGAGGACACAGTCTCGGCCTGTCTTGTTTACCGCCGAATGCCCTGCCTTTAAAGAGGTCACTTGGTAAATATTTATTAGATGAATAAATCAGTGATACGTTACTCTGTTGAGTACCTTTTGTCTCAAAGAATGACTTGAAATAGAACCAAATAATTGTCCCACTCTTGTTCTCTAGGGTCTGTTCCTTTGATAGGTAGAAGCAGAAAGAGTGATGAAAACTTTGTGTTTTATTCCTCTTTAGGGCTCAGCCCTGATGGAGGCTGAGGAGCCCCAACACGGGGCCTCGACTCCCACCCCTGCCTTAGCGGAGCTCAGTGTTACCCCGCAAGCTCTCAGGAGAAGCGGTCAGACCACTGCCTTGGGGCCCGACGCTCTCGAAGGTTGGGAGCCATCCTCCACGTGGGCAGAGGGACACGGACTCTCGGAGACCCAGCAAGGAGACGTAAGGGACGTGAATAGCTGTGCCACTGAGAGCACAACCTCCTTCCCTGAGGAAGCCCCTGCAGGTGCGGAGAGCAACCAGGAAGACTCTGTGGGTGAGACGGGGGACCCCCCAGAGCACCAGGAGGCAGTGCCTCAGAGCCCGACCGATGGACAGGCAAGGACACCAGCTCCTGCAGAGCTCAGGGCCTGCCCTGTTCAAGGTGAACATCCAGACATGGTCTCACTATCCCGTCAGCTGGGTGGCAGAGTGGAGATGGAATTTAGGCCAGAACTCACTTCTTTGACTGGGGGAACTGGACATGCAGAAGAAAAGGAGGAAGCTTTTTCAGACGCCCCTGCTCAGCCCGGATTTGGGTCTTCCTGTGAAAAGCACGCTGCAGAGACCCACGAGCCAGGGCACTCGGTCAGGCAGGGGGAAGAGCTGCAGTCTACGGAGGCACCGGGAAGTCCAGGGAAAGGGGGACTCGTGTGCCTTCTGGGGGCCGAGGGGCCAGAGGAGCTGGGACTAGCGGAAGCGGACTTCCAGGAGGAAGGAACTGTGGGGGAGGATGGGCATTTAGGGGAGCAGGAACAGGGGGAGCAGGCTAATGGTACAGAGGGAGAACAAAGGCAAAAACAGGAGCAGATACAAGGTGATGTGATGCTTGCAAAACAAGGAGAAAGAATGGGTCCTTACAGGGAAGTGGAAGGTCCGTGCTGTAGTGAGCAGGAGAGCAAGACTCAGGGCCCGCGAGATCTGCAGCAGGGAGAGGAGGGGAAGAGCGAGTTAGGGGGCCCAGAGGAGAGGAGCGTGGATGCTCAGAATGAGGAGAAGCAAAGCTTGGTGGAGAGGTCAGGGAAAGTAACCGGAAGGCAAGAAGGTCAAGGTCTTCGGCGAGAAGTGATATCAGTGGAGGGGCAGGAGGAGGAGCTGGGGAATTGGGACGGGGACCCGCTGTGGGAAGAGGACGGAGAGGGAAGTACAGAAGACGGGGAAGCACATGATGGTCCTTCCACACTGGCTCCGTTAGCCCCTGAGGTCTCTTCTCCCTGTGACTTGTTTCTAGACACCTGTTACCCCATGACCAGTATTCCTGGGACTCGGAAGGAGCCTAGGGCTGAGGAACTATCCCCGGAAGCTCCAGCTCCTGCACTGGAGCCAGGAGGATGGTTCTTCCAGCCCGCTTCTTTACCTGGCTCTTTTCCTGCTGGGGAGTCACCTGACCAAGAAACAGCTCAGGACGGTCAGCGGGAAGGATCCGAGCTGGGCAAGGGGGCGGCGTTCGGCCAGGGGACCGAGATGGTCTCTACCGGTACATCTGTAGCTCCTCCAAGGACACCAGATTCCGCTTCTTCCAGTCGGGCCGACGTCTCCCCAAGTACAACGACATCAGCATCTGCCAGCCCCCTAGTTGCCTCTCCCAGGAGGGAGCCCTCTCTTGCTGTACCTTCTCCAGAAACCTCCAGAGCATCTCTTTGGACTAACACCACATCTAACTATGGGGCTTCTGAGACTCCCCCAGCTGCCGTCTGTGGCCTCCTGACTGCAGAGGCCACCATGGAAATATCCACCAGCTCCAACTGGGCCAACCTTCAGAGCCCCCTAGGCCACTCTACAGGGGCTGTCCAGCACCTAAGGAGCAACTCCTTTCCAGGCTCTCACAGGACAGAGCCAACTCCGGACCTGCTGGGACTATCACTTTCCTTCTCCCATTCAGAGTTGCCCCAGAGGGCCCCCAAACCCGCCACCTATGGCTCTGTGATCCCAAGAAGGGACAGGAAAAATGGTAGGGACTGCAGGATCATCCCAGAATCCCCTAGTTCATTATCTGCTCTGGGGCAGGACTCTCAAGAATTCACTTCAAATCCGGAAAGATCCAGTACTCCCTGTAGCACTCAGCCATGTGGCTTCCGACACACTTCAGCCTCTGCCCCAGAGTCTCCTGCCTATGGCTGTTCCCCACCCCTTGTCTCTGTAGATGGGAGGATCCATGAACCTCTGCCCCCTCCTCCCCCAGAGAAGAGGCATGTCCACCCCGCCATGGTAGAGAGAGACAGCCATCTCCATGCAGGAGTTCCCACACTGAGGCGGTGTGGCCATCCTCTTCCATTGGCCCCAGGTTCAGGGTTCCATGGCCCCCCCAGAGGCCCACTTCCCCCAGTTCCTGACCCCCTTGTGGCCAGGCAGCACCGACCTCTGCCTTCTACCCCGGACACTCCCCACCCTACTCAGACCTGTTCCCGCAGGCTGAGATACAACAAGCCATTACCCCCAACTCCTGATTTGTCCCAGCCCCACCATTCTGTTTCTTCTTCTAGTAGTCCAAGGATCTTCAGGCCTCTACCCCCTGTCCCTATTATGGATCTTCCCACTGAACCACCCCCGTTACCCCCAAAGTCTAGGGGGAGGAGTAGGAGCACTCAGGGAGAACTCATGAATGCAGGGGGTCAGGGCAAGCCAAGGCCTGTTTGTCAAGAGAGGACAGTCTCCACTCCCCATTCTGTTGGACGTACCTCCTGGCCCCCGGCCATGGGCCGATCAACAGACTCTTTGGCCTCCACCAGCAGGAGCAAGAGTGAAGTGTCCCCTGGCATGGCTTTCAGCAACGTGGCAACCCTTCTAAGTCCCTCTTCCCCAACCACACCCTGGAGTCTGGAGCTCCAGGGACCCCCCTCTGAACCAGGACCCTCAGAAGAGTCTGAGACCTCTGCCAGAGGATCTTTGAGAAGAACAGCCCCTCAGGAAGGAGCCAATGGCCTGAGGAGGTTGGATCTAGGCCAAGCAAGGCAATCAGAAAAACTCAGCCATCCCCATCTGGAGAAGGCATCCAGCTGGCCCCACAGGTGGGACCCAGGGAGACCACTGGAGAGCAGCAGTGGACAGGTTGCCAATCCTGGTGAGGGATCCAGTAAGCACAAGGGCTGGAACCGGCAAGGCCTGCGCAGACCTTCCATCTTGCCTGAGAGCTCTTCAGGTAAGCAAGGACCAAGGATCATAGTGACGCTCATGTTGGACCAAGCTTTCTCCAGCTCTTACCACCTTATCCCTCTTCTGTCCCCAGGGCCTCTACTGTTCCCTCTGGTGGCTTCGCTCATCCACATACCCAATGTCAACACAGAGGGAAGCCCTTGGAAACCTCTCTGAGCTCCCTGTAGTGCTCCTCCTCCTCCTTGCCCTCTCTCCGTCACCCAGCCGTGGTGGTGCTTTATGGTGTATCTGTTTTTCCCAAGGTTGTTGTGGATGTTTCCCCTCTCCCCCCCACGACACACACACTTTCCAGGTACCAACATCTGCTTGATGTCCTCCTCCTAGTAGAGAAGACATCTTCTTCTCGCCTAGTTCACATCCGATGCCGGGGATGGGGACGTACCCAGTAATAGTGTCCTCAGTGCTTTCTACTTTGGCACTGCTCTGCTGCACAGACTCCCAGTTGAGCCCTTCTCTTCCTTCACATGCCTACATCTCCTGCTTCAGGTCTTACCTTCTTGGGCTCTCTGAACGTCCCTCTAAAATCTCAGTGACTTCACCATTTCCATTTCCAGATACAAGAGGTCCAGCTGTAGAAAAAGCCCTTGGCCCTTCAGACACCATTGTTTTTCGGTGAGTCACCTTCTCTCCTAACAGACACACTTAGACTGTCTTTTCTCAGGATACTGAGATTTCCATTTGCTGACAAGGGTTCTGGGACGCTGTGTCTTCCAGGGGTAGGGAGGGGAAGAGATGTACACCAGGATTCCAGGGTAAGGGCATCTTTTCTCTACCTGGGTGTCGGCTGGGTCTGACTCTCCTGTCCTCCTAGGTTTCTATAGCCATGAAATAACCCCCCTGTGAAAGTTCAACATGACATCCAAAACAGCTCTGAGCTACTTAAAAGTGGGTCAGGCTACAGCTTGCCTCTTGAGGGGATTTGGCCCTCACATCCCAGCACACGTCCCAAAGGTTGGAGGCTAGCTCCGCTACGGTCCCCTGGGGCATCTCTGCATCAGTGGCCAGCAAGCACCGAGAGCCCTTCTTGCCTCCACAGGGAGAAGAAACCAAAGGAGGTAATGGGAGGCTTTGCAAGACGCCGCTCGAAGCTCATCAACTCCTGTGAGTACCTTAAACAGAAGTAGAGACCCATGTGGCATTTTGCCCAAGACGAGAGCTCCTGGCTTTCCTCAGCGGGGCTGTGATCTCTTCAGGGAGAAAGGATTTCCAGGAGAGCCAGAAGCAGCTTGGTGGCTTCTGTCTTTATGCCTCAATATCCCCGTCTCCCTAATTCTCTCCCTCCGCCGCGCTTCTTCACCCCTATAGCTCAGCTGCTTTACCAGGAGTACAGTGATGTGGTTCTGAACAAGGAGATCCAGAGCCAGCAGCGGCTGGACAGCCTGGGGGAGGTAACCTGGCCCGCCTCCCCCCGGCAGCCCCGGAGGACCCTGGTCTCCTCAGAGTCTTACCTGCAGCGCCTGTCCGTGGCCTCCAGTGGCTCCCTGTGGCAGGAGATCCCTGTGGTGCGCAATAGCACCGTGCTGCTCTCCATGACCCACGAAGACCAAAAACTGCAAGAGGTACCCGGCGGGGCGGGGCGGGGGCGGGGCCTGCAGGAGGGAGAGCAAAGTCTCCTCCCGATTTCCCACTCACTGCCACCACCCCCAGCAAGACCAGGCCGTCCCCTCCACACTCACCACACGCCCTGTGCACGCCGCGGCTATCGCTCGTCTCCACTCTGATGGGTCTGGATGGCTTTCGGGATGTTAGCACTGGCCCTCCTCCCCACTTCTGCAGGGCGTGGGCTGCTCCCTCCTACCTGTTATCGATGGGGTCTTACACAAAGTGACCATGCCCCTGAATTTGTTGGGAGGAATGTGGAATTAATCCCTTCACTGCTGCTTCAGGCTAGACTAAAATTTCCCTCTTCAGCTGGGGTTCCACACTACACTGAAGTTTTTCTCTTCCACCAAGACATATGAGTGGCTTTTTGCTGCATCCCTGGCAGCTGTCCTGTGGTCCACTGGTCTCATACGGGCTTTGGAATCACCATCAGTCTTGGCTTGGTCCTTACACCCAGTGGCAAGACTGTATTGGAGGCTGTTTGATGTTACATTATTACCATGAATAGGTTTCACATGGAGAGCTTCTCTTAATAATCAGTCTGAAATATGGATAAGAACCTCTCTTCCCAGGAAGACAATGTGGCATCATTGGAACATGGAATCATGTTACATATTTGGGTTCTGAAGTAAATGACCTGGTCGTGGAGCCCACTTTACTCTTTGCTGACTATTTAACTTTGGCCAGATCACTTGATCTTTCTAACTTTCTGTTTTCTCATTTGTGAAACTGGGTCACAAAAAGGATAAGTGCCTACTACATAGCAATCACTCAAAAAATATTTACTACTGTACTTTGATTTTGTCAGGCCAAGCTGGGTTTGAATCCTGGCTTCACCATTTGCTAGCCGTGTAACCTTAGGCAAGTTCTATAACTTCACCAAGTCTCAGTTTCCTCGTCTAAAACTTGAGGATAATGTCTACTTTCAGGATTGCTGTGGTGTAAGTGAATTATCCATATCTAGCTCTTGGCATGATGCCTGGTACATAGTTTGATGTATATTAGTGCCATACTCTCCCCCTTTCGGAGGTGGGAAGGAGTCAGATGTTGGCCAGAAGGACTCCGGGATGAACCAATCGACCAGAGGCAACTCTAAATGTTTAGGTTTTTTGAAGCTCAGACTTGGGGGCCTTAGACTGACCTCAACTTTTAAAGCACATGGAGGATATGTAGAAAATCAGTGATTGCCCAATACTTATGGACCAAACAGGAGAGGTTATGAACCCTAGCTGTCTTTCAGCAACTTCTGCATACGGGGAAGTCCATCAGCCCTCCCAGACCGGCTCTGTCTGTCGTTTCTGAGAAGAGAAGCCTCTGTGCTTATATGCACAGAGTCCTTTCATAAAATAGTATTTCTGGGGTCTGTAAGGTGCTCCCACCAACCCCATTTCTTTTGACTGTCACAGCGTCTTTGTGTAGGTACAGTGACCTACACAAAAAGACAGACAACCCGAGGTTCAGTGAGCTGAAGAGAGCCGCACGAAGTCAGATAGTCCGTGAATGTTGGTACCCGTACTCAAGTGTGCCTTCTGCGTCCCAGTTAAGTGTTGGTGTATGTGAGGGTCATACACACCCAGGGGTGTGTGTCTTCTTTCTCTGTTCCTGCATCTACCTTGCAGCCGCAGGCTTGGAGGAAGAGCGTAAGCGGCCCCGCCGAAGGACAGGGCTGTGAGCCGTGGCGCCCCCTGCTGGAACCTCCAAATAAGTTCTCAAGTGCTGGACCATCCCCATTACACCACAGCAGCACAATCTGCTTCTCAGATATCCTGCTTCCTCCCATTTCTCCTCAAACCCCAGATCACCTTCATCCCCTAAATCTGTCCCTCTTTCAAAGGTCTCTGGCTCAGTGAGTGAGTCTGCCATTTCATCCCCTAAGTCTGTCCCTCTTTCAAAGTTCTCTGGCTCAGTGAGTCCGCCATCCAGTCTGTTACCAAACTCAAAAACTGAAGCATTAAACTGTGATTCTGGCTACTCTTTCAGCCCCCTTTTCTAGCAAACAACCAAGTTCTTCCAAATCTCCTTCCTAATTAATTAGGAAGCTGGCCTACCTCTCCCCACCCCCGTGGCCGTTCAGACCTCCATCTGTCACCTGGAATGACTATGGCTGTTTCCTAACATGGCTGCCTTGCGCCGTCTACTCTTTTCTCCACATCATGCTCAGAAATAACCTTTATAAGAACTAAGTCTGATCAGGTTATTTCCCTACATAAAGCCTCTTTTAATCTTCCCATTGCCTTAAGTCCAAAACATTTTACCTTGTTTATGCAATCCTCCAGACCTCTCTCTCTTTGCCTCCCCAGCTTCATCTCCTGCCACTACTGCAGTAGAAATACTTGGTTCCAAAAACACTCCATTTATTTATGCTTCTTGAAAGCATCCTTTTCTCTTACACCTGTAGGGCCTTGAACACGTTCTTGTCTCGAGCTCCAATGCTCTTTCCCTCTCCTGACACCAGGTTAGGCTCTGATGTGACTGTGAGCTATGAGAAGAGCTGCCTTGGTCCCTGCTCTGCCCCTAGAATGTTACACAGTGGCTCACGTGCACTGGGGACTCAATACCTATTTTAAATTAATCTCCTCTCCAACCTCCCAGGCCAAATTTGAGCTGATCGTGTCAGAGGCCTCCTACCTACGCAGTCTGCATGTGGCCGTGGATCATTTCCAGCTCTCAGCCCCGCTGCGGGCCACCCTTTCCAACCAGGAATACCAGTGGCTCTTCTCTCGTTTACAGGACGTGTGTGAAGTCAGCACCACGTGAGAGTCCTCTTCTCCCAAACGCCACTCCCTCGGCCTCAGTGTCTTTAGCCTGAAACCATTGGTTGTGTTTTTCGCTCTCTCTCAGCAGCCCTCTCATTGCTCCGTTCATGATTGCCAGTGCTGTGGGAATAGGGAGAGCAAAGACGAGGAGAGGGTGTGTGGGTGATAGATCCATTCTTGGGTTGACAAATGAATGGGAAATGCTTCCTGGGTTGGGGACGGGATGTACCGTAGGCAGGCGCTGCGCTGGAGATGGGCCGTGGGGAAACAGGTAGAGATCAGAAAACCAGAACAGACTCGAAAGAAGAACAGGAAATGGAATATAAGGATCAGAGGGTTCTATCGGGCAAACTAGGGATCGCCTTGGAGAGAGCTCTAGAGCATAGCAGGGCACAGAGCTAAGAACAGTCAATAGAAGTAACTGACTGATAGAAGGAGGGAGTCACAGACTCAAGGTATAGAGGGGTCAGCCACCTGCTCTCGTGAGGCTCCCACGTCTCAGGAGACTTGTGTGAATGCTATGCAGGTTCCTTTCAGACCTGGAGGAGAACTTCGAGAACAACATCTTCACCTTCCACGTGTGTGATGTCGTCCTGAACCATGCTCCCAATTTCCGCCGGGTCTACCTGCCTTATGTCACCAACCAGACCTACCAGGAACGTACCTTCCAAGGCCTGCTGTAAGACCTGATCCCCATCCAGTCCCCCTGTGGGCCCTGCAGTGATCTTGCTCTGAAACCCCCAAACCCCGACCCCAAATAGTATCCCCAAAGCACGTGTTCTTGTGCCTGCTCTGTGATCCCAACCCCACCCTACCTTTTAGGTGCCCCCGCCACAGACATTCCACTGCGTCTCTACTCCCCGAGCCTTCACTGTGTCCCCAGTACTCCCCGTGTCCCTCCTCACTTGAGGCGCGCTGCCCACACAGGAACAGCAACAGCAGTTTCCGAGAGGTCCTGGAGAAGCTGGAGAGTGACCCCGTCTGCCAACGCCTTTCCCTCAAGTCCTTCCTGATCCTGCCCTTCCAGCGCATCACGCGTCTCAAACTGCTGCTCCAGGTACCGCGGGTCCCCGTTTGGGCCTCTCCCCTTCACCCGAAGGGGATAATCTCAGGGAGCCCCAAGGCACGGAACTGCCCATTCCTTTGTGCCTCTTCCACACCCTGTGGACGGCGTGAGCCTTCTCCCCCCTTCCCACACCCTTCTTCGTCAGGGTGAATTTGCTGCAAAAATTTCGTTCCCGGACTTCATTAGCCGACCCTCAATTCCCTCTTCCTGTTTTCCCATCCCTTCTTTCTATCTGCCTCCTGCCTACTGTTTGTTCTCTAGAATATTCTGAAGAGAACACAGCCTGGCTCTTCAGAGGAAGCAGAGGCCACAAAGGCACATCATGCCCTGGAGGAGGTAAGCAGCTACCACCCCCGCTCAGACCCCATGACTGGCCTTCACAGAGAATTGTTCTGCAAAGGCCCGTGACTCCAGAGAGCACAGGACCATGCTAATGGGATTGCTCAGCTACCTCAGTGTACCCCCAAACCTCCCACCCGGTCTCCTTCCCACACTGAGGACAGTCCACACCAAGGGACTATGCTCTCACTACCACTATCCCGAGATTACGTCTTACCTTCACTCCACCCAGTAATGTCCTGTCAGGTCATACGAGGTATACCAGAGGCCTAGAACTTCAATTTGATGCTGCCTTCACACAATCCCAGCCTGCCAGGAAAAAATGGAGGCTGTCACAACCACCCTCCAGATTTCTTGCAGGGGACTCCAAGGTCAAAGCCTCTAACACAGTGCTCTTCCTCTCTCCTCACCCTGCTCGACATGCAGCTGATCCGGGACTGCAATAACAATGTCCAGAGGATGCGACGGACGGAGGAGCTCATCTACCTGAGCCAGAAGATTGAGTTTGAGTGCAAAGTGAGTCAGTCCCTTGCACCCCACCCCATCTGGGAAGCTTCACTTAAACATCACCCGCAGGTCACCCTCTGATGTAGGACCATCTTGCTCGTACGGTCTCAGTCTCTGCCCTTACTTCTATGTGCCTTCTCTTCCGTCCTATTTCTGGGACACCCAAATGTCTTCAATCTCCCTGATATGTTATTAAGTGAAAAAGGGTAGACAGAGACATGTGTGGATTATAGCATGTTATCTTTGGTGAAAAAGTAGGAGGATACAAACCTGTGTCTCCGTTTGCTTGTGTATACCTGCAGAAACTCTAGAAGGATACATGGGAACTAAAGGACAGTGGTCACTGGAGGGGGGTTCCTGAGGGGGAGAAAGTGCATTTGGGAAGTGGGCAGGTGAGGGAGAACTTATCAGTGTAAACCTTTGTAAAGATACGTTTGGTGCTTCAACCATTCAGTATTTTATCAAGTCTTCACCTAGTCTAACCAAAGTCATGTGAAATTAACTCCAAATATAGGGCCAAGATCTCCCATCAAGATGCAAACGTAAATAAACATTCCACATTCAAATTCCACCTCAGAGCAGATACCGTCCTTACTTCCCCGGAAGAGCGGGAAAATCCCTGAGCCACATGTTCACTGTAGTCCAATACCCTTACCTTGACCCGACTTCCAACCCCAAGCAGACCCCACCCAGTTCTCCTTCGTCTCATTCCCGTATATGACTCCAGGGGCTCCTCTCAGGTCTGTGGTTATAATCAGAGAAAGAACAGACGTCAGAACTGCCCAAATCTTTTAACTCCTAAGACACACAGCATCCTGTTCCCTGCCTTATTCCCTCACATGCCCCAACTGGGGTCTGCCAAACCCCCCTCAGTTCACGCTTCCTGGGCTGAGCTTTCTCACGTAGTCACTGTCCTGGGTTGAACCACAGGCACCTTCCATTTGCCTGAGCTGTGGACGTGGGTGCTGCACAGCATAGACAGTGGTAGGTAGGCTCCGAGAGGGGCAGTCTCGGCGGATGGGTTATGAGCAGGACGGAGGATGTGGAAGGAGGTGAGCATCAGTGGTGGAGCTCATGAGGAGCGGCATGGTGGGGAGGGCAGGACCGAGGCAGGCTCGCGCTTGCCCTGTCTGTGACAGTGCCTTTCCTGTCTTCCCTACACTATAGATATTCCCGCTCATTTCGCAGTCACGCTGGCTGGTGAAGAGTGGAGAGCTGACAGCCCTGGAGTTCAGCCTCTCCCCGGGGCTGCGGAGGAAACTGAACACACGTCCAGTCCACCTGCATCTCTTCAATGACTGCCTGTTGCTGTCTCGGCCCCGAGAGTCAGTGACTAGAATGGGAAGCCATAGTACAAGAGGGGAGTGGGATGAGGCAAGAGAGAAGGACTCAAAGGGACAGAGAAGGCTCATGTTCCTAGAGGAGCCCTTCTCGATGGCTCGACCCATGGAATGCAGGTCATGGCCTAGAGAAAAGAAAGAAAGGGGATCCCACCAAATTCCGTCACGAGATCACATGGCAGGACTCGTACTTTGTTAAAGACACAGAGCAAAATGTCGCAAACTGGCTTACCACATTCTCAAATCGTTTATTTGGGCAGGACTCAGCCTTAGCCTAGATGTTCTTAGCCAATTCCAGATCCTAACTCTTTGGTCCTAAGGGCTTAGAAAACGGGGTGGGGTGCAAGGGACTGACTCACTTTGCACTCAAACTCTCCAGCTCTTTAAAGTGGTGAAGTATTCATTGCACTAGACATGTGGTTTGCCAAACTGGCGACAGATCCCTGGGGACTCGGGAGCTACTATCTTGGGAGCAAGGTGGCACCATCTCATGGTCTTTATGAGAATTTGCAAGCTGCAGAGGATAGGGATTTTGAATCCAAAGATACGAGGGTGGATGAAGTATGACTATTGTAGAGTCGAGTTGACAGGCATTGTATTTTGCAGGGGTAGCCGATTCCTGGTGTTTGACCACGCTCCCTTCTCCTCCATCCGAGGGGAGAAGTGTGAAATGAAGCTACATGGACCTCACAAAAACCTCTTCCGTCTCTTCCTGCTGCACAACGCACAGGGCACCCAGGCCGAGTTCCTCTTCAGCACTGAGACCCAGTGAGCTGGGGCTGGGCAGAGGAGCTGGGGGAGGGAGTGGGGGAGGAAGGACAGCTGGGAAGGAGGTGGGGCCGGGGCAGAAAATGTGCCCAGAACACAGCCACAGCACTATTGATTCTATTCCGGACTGGAGAACATCCCTAGAGAAACCCAAACCCAGATTCTTAGAGTTAATAGACAACTTGTAAGAGATGGTGGGAAAGGGTACAGAGTTGCTGCCAAACTTTAGCATCTATTTCATGTTCTTCAGTCAAGAGGGACAAAATCTGCGAGACAACAGAGAAGAGATGGGCTGGTATGGAGTAACTAAAGAGTTGAATTACTGATGTCCTGAGTGAATGGCCATGTGTGTAAGCCAGAAACTCTTCAGTGTCAAAGGCTGGTGGACATATGTGTGAATAAGACAAGCACTGGGGTGTCTATAGCTTGCCTTCCTCCCACCTTCCAACCCAGTCCTCTGTTGAACAGAAATCTATAGTGTTGAGAACTTTGATTTGCTCATCTTTTTAATAATAATAATAATAACAATAATAATACATTCACACACAGATACATACATTTTGGAGAGTATTAAAGAATAATGCCTGTAAAATCTGGTACAAAATGCCTAAAATAAGGAACAACCACAAGACTATAGCTACTGTTGCTGTTATAAGAGATATAAGAAGCCTCTTCCTTAAAAAGTTTGACATGACACCAAATGGTCCAAGGATCCCTGTGTCGTAGACACTTTTCATCTTTGTCTCTTGGAAGACACCTCAGGGTGGGGTCAACCATACCTGTCTTCACTTATGGAACATAGAGGCCGATATAGGGGTTTATATACAAAATGTCACCAAAGTCAAGTAATCAGATACAGATTCATGTTCTTTGTTTAGTGTTTTGGGCGGCATCTTCCTGGAATAGAAATAGTGTCAGCTCTCAATTACTCCAGTGTTTTTGGAAGCAGAAGCTAACATAATACAAAATCCTTCAGATCATTACAAAATTAGTTTGGGTTATATTGCATGACCAAAAAAATAGTAGATATATTTCCCTGACCTAATTACGAGTACACGATAATTTTCATCTCTGAGATATTTGATGGAAGGGAGGTAGGCAATAGAGTATCGAGAATTATGCAAAGTGATAGAGGGAACCTAAACTGAGATGGACATTTTGCTCAATACAAAACGGAAAATCTCATGTGTGTAATTGACAGTTGCCATTACGCCCCCACTTGAAAGATGTGCCATTAAGAGGATAGGCTTGGAAAGACAAGGAGAAAAATAAAGGGTGATAAACACGACATACAATTCAAGATCTTATGTTTCCCAGCAAAGCAAAGTCCCATTGACTTTTGTCCTAGATGTCATTGAACTAGACTTTTTTTTTTTTTAAAAAAGATTTTATTTATTTATTCGACAGAGATAGAGACAGCCAGTGAGAGAGGGAACACAAGCAAGGGGAGTGGGAGAGGAAGAAGCAGGCTCATAGCAGAGGAGCCTGATGTGGGGCTCGATCCCGCAATGCCGGGATCACGCCCTGAGCTGAAGGCAGACGCTCAACCACTGTGCCACCCAGGCGCCCCTGAACTAGACTTTTTGAACCAGACAAGTCTTTCCCAGAGTCATTTCCCTTCCCCATCATTGGTCTTCATCCCACAGCCTAGAGTTGCAGTTGAGGCACTGACCCTGCTTTGTTTTCTCAGAAGTGAAAAGCTTCGATGGATCTCAGCCTTGGCCATGCCCAGAGAGGAGTTGGACCTTCTGGAGTGTTATGGTGAGTGAGGGGATAAGAGGGAGAGAAAAATGGCAGGACTGGAAATCACCTTTGCGTGTAGAAGTTTAGGAGGCTGGGTGGTAACTCTGAGAGACTCCCACTTACTGCTTCTATCCAGAATTTTAGAGTAGAAGTCTGGCCACTGGAGCTTAAGCACCTGAGATGACCCACTTAAAACTCCTCACCACAGTGGTGCTGCCTCCTCTTCCATATACTTTCTCCCTTGGGCAATAATTTGCTTTTTTTCAGTATTTATCCCCTTAAGTCTAGCCTATTGTTATTTTGCTTAGATTTCATCTGCTCAAAGGTCTTGGGGAAACACGGAGAGAAAATAGGGCTGGAGTGGGAACTGTGGGAGAATAGCAACCTAGTCGATTTGTCTTAACCACACCCTCTCCTGTACAGAATGACCTGAGACCAGGTTGCCCTTAGCCCAGGCTGCCAGGTGCCCACAGGTAGCCACAGACACACATATTACGAATGCGTCTTGCATTCATGTGAAGCCTGGATTTCTGGGTCCCATAGAAGCCCCACAGTTGTCCTCCAGCAAGAATTCCCTATTTGGTATCTAGAGAGGAACTGAACTCAAAGGAACACTGGTAACTCAAAAGAACAAACAAACCCAAGGAACCTTGGAAAAGGAAGTAGGAAAACCAGGCTGTAAACTGAGTTCTACTAACTTGTTTGCTATGTGACCCTTTGTCTGCTGGCCTTCGGGTCCCCAGTTGGAAGGAAGGCAAGATGATGATGCTTCCTCCTTCGCTGTCATCTTGTAAATGGCAGAAGGAGATAAGCTCTAGAAAAAGAAGTGCAGATGATAACGTAGTGTTCTGTTTGTTTTCTGAGGGAACCAGCGAAGTGTGGTAATGTGGAAAGAGCGATAAACCCACGTAAGACGGAAAGCTTATGGGTCAGGAGTCCTCTGAGGCTTGTTATCTTAAGCTTCCAAACTATGGAAATTTCCTCTGGTTCACAAAAGTACTGAGATAGAGAAAATCCAGAATTCCCTGAGGAATCACCTTGATCAACCCAGTCATTTACAAGTGAGGAAACTGAAGCTGAAGGGGATTAGGCACCTTATTTGGTTATACCTGGGGCCCCGCGACTTGCATCTCTTCCAGCCCCACCTCTGGTACTGGGAAGGAAATGAAGAGTGAGTCACAGAATCAGATTTTACAGTGTGTTTGGGGAGGCAGAGCACACACACAAAGCAGTTGGATAAGAGGTAAATGGTTTGGCCTGGACAATTAGTTTTAAAGGAATTCAGAATCCATTGAGGACTGAAGAGTCAGGGAAGGTAACAGAGGGAAGATGGGTCTTTAGCAGAATGTGAGTATTTGTAATAATGAGTCATAGAAGGTGGTCACAAGGTATTTCTCAATTTATCTTCCCTGGAGAAATAGAATTTTTGGTTCTGTAATATTTCGGTATTTCCATTTCCTTTTCGACCATTTTGTTTCCTCGTAGAGGATGAAGATTTTTCGGATTGTCTCATTTGTTTGTAACTTTCTAAAGCCTGAACTTTCTCTCTCCCGAGTCCTCCCAACCTCCCAACCTCCCCCTGTAGTTCCCCCTCAGTGTTCCAGTCACTCGCCTTTCCTAACCTCTCTTCACGCTCTTCTCTTCCAAAGACTCCCCACAAGTACAGTGCCTTCGAGCCTACAAACCCCGGGAGAATGATGAGTTGGCGTTAGAGAAGGCAGACGTGGTGATGGTGACTCAGCAAAGCAGCGATGGTAAGAGGGAGAATCCGTGAGTAAGCTGGGCGTTGGAGGTGGGGTACTATAGGTGGGTGTATTTGTTTCCTTGGGCTGCATAACAAAGTACCACAAATGGGGTTCCTTGAAACAATAGAAGTGTCTTCTCTCATGGTTCTAGAAGCCAGAAATCCAAAATCAAAGTGTTGGCAGGGCCATGCTCCCTCTGACACCTCTTGGGGAGGATCCTGCCTTGCCTCTTCTAGCTTCTGGTAGCCCCAGGTATTCCTTGGCTTGCGGTAGCCTAACTCCAGTCTCTACCTCTTCCTTATGTGTGTGTGTGTGTGTGTCCAAATTTCCCTCTTTTTATAAGAATACTAGTTATATGGGATTAAGGCCCACTTTACTCAAGTATGACCTCATCTTACTTTACTAATTACACCTGCAATAACCGTATTCCCAAATAAGGTCACATTCTGAGGCACTTGCGGTTAGAACTTCATATATTGAAGTTAGAACTATATATTTTGTGGGAACACAGTTCAACCCATGAGAAAAGGCCTGGGAGTAGCCAGCTGAAGACCTCGCCCGACCTAGAACAGCCAGGGTTAACAATTGGGAGGCCTAATTTCCCATGCCAGGGGGCTCTCCAGTCCTTTCAGCCTTACCATTCAAAAAGTTTTAGGGAAGGAGATCCAGGAGGAGTTATTATGGGTCTGTCCCAGGTAATTCTTCTTTTCACACACCCTGTGCCCCTAGGCTGGCTGGAGGGCATGCGACTCTCAGATGGGGAGCGAGGCTGGTTCCCTGTGCAGCAAGTGGAGTTCATTTCCAACCCAGAGGTCCGTGCACGGAACCTGAAGGAAGCCCACCGAGTCAAGACTGCCAAACTACAGCTGGTGGAACAGCGGACCTAGCTGTTTTCTGGGAGGAATTCCCCGAGCATAAGGACAAGATGTTCCTGGAAAGGGCTGGCCCCAGAACCCTGCAACAGAGGCCTTCTGTGGACCAAGAAGTAGACCTTCTGAAAACTCGAGGACAAAATGCAGCTACCAGTCGCTAGTCCCAAACCTCCTTTCTGTGCTTTGTGCTTGGTGGAGGGATTTTGAGGGACTTTGCACTGGACTCTGAGAATCTTTTCTCATGAGAAAAGGGACAAGTGGGGCCTAAGCCAAGGAACTTTACCTCTATTACCATATAGTGCTGAAACATTCTCTGTTTCCAGAGTGCAGATTCAGGGCTGACCAAAGTTTCCATCCTGGCTACAAGTTAAACAGAATCTGACCTCAGTCCACTGGAGGGAGATGTTTAAGGGGGATTAGCACGTCAGATGAGAGGGTCAACCTGGTGACCTCTGAGGTATCTTCCAACTCAAGAGGTTTTCCATAATTATTGGTGTGTGGTCAGGGCATGCATCTGTGGGATCTGTGTCTGCTGGTGACGATGTGAGGGGAGTACTCTCTCACTCTAATAAACTTGGCACTTCTCTGAGTGTTTTCTTCTCAGACTCGAGCACTGAACAAGGTACGGAACGTGGAATCCCATGACGATTCCAGGCCACTTGATTTAGGTGCCATGAAAGACCAAGATGGTGCCTAGGTCATGGCAGATGCCTACTCTTGCTTTATGACTTGCAAGAGTTTGGGCGACTTTTCTGTTTGTCTTGGCCTCAGATGTTGTAAAAGGACTTAGAAGGAACTGATGAATGATGAAAATCCCCTTCAAACCTTCTTTTTTATTGAACCCATAAGCTAATGCATAGGTGAGTTTGAGTGGATTTGGAAATCCTACTCAGACCATTCACGATTTTATATTTTGACTTGAATTATGGTGTATGTATTTTCCCAGCTGTTTCATCCTCTTTATGAAAAGCAGCATGTATAATGGAAGAGTCCTAGAACCCAAGTCAAGAGACCACCTCCGGTTACTGCACTGCCATGGATTGGATGGACAAGTAACCTCAAAAGTCCTATCCATCTCTGCCAAGTAAGGTTCTCTCTCTCCTACTGGATTGCCTTTCTCAGTTGAAGAGCGTCACTCTACATTACTTCTCATATAGAGCCCTCATACAGCAATAGCACAGTCATCTTTTCAGCTGGATCGTTATAGCCCTTCCCTGGTCAATCTACTGCTCTGTTTCATCTTTAGGAAGGCTCAGAAGTAGAATTGCATTGCAGCTCTGTGTGAAGGTAAGAATAATATGATAAACTTTGTCCTATAGCCAATTAATGATGATACCACACGACAGTATCACATTTGATAACACATTTTGTTTTCTATCCATCCTAAAATGTACATTAGCTTGCTTAATTTTTAGAGAAGGTATCACTATAGTAACTGGGATGGGACTAATATTCATTTATCCCAAACGGGTTGACACTACTAAAAAATCTAACATAGGGATGGGTTTAGAGAAGTACAGTTGAAGTTTTCACTATTTTCATAAAGCCAGCTTTTTATTATTAATATATAATATAGTAATATGTATATATTGTATGTAAACTAACAAGTGGTTCTCCTTGATAGCAACAACAATATAATCCAAATTATTCATTCAAACCAGTACTTGAGTACTGGCCCTATGGCTCCAACAGAGCTGTATCCAACCTTATATTTTATAGGCAAATTCTCTCTTATTTTCCCAAAAAGGTAGAATGTCAACTTCTGAATGATACACAGACAAATAATTTTTTTGGTTGAAAGACTGCTTCTTGGTGTGAAGTTGTTAAAGCTTTCTGGAGCTGACATCTGTAAGATGAAAACTGTCTTTAGATATTTAATATGTATGCATTTAATTGGGTTACTCTTCACCTAATCTGGGAAATTAAAAGACAATTGGCTTCTCCTTGTCTTTAGATTCTTGGTTTTAAAAACAAAAATGAAACAAACAAAAACTTACATATCAGTCATCTCTACTCAGTTGAATTACTCAATTTCCCATACTGGGTATGGGTCTACTTATTGTTTCTTCTTTCTTCGGATTTCCAGAATTTAAGTCAACTTATTCTTTAATTCTGATTGGCATCATTGTCTTAGAAACAGCAATTTCTTATAAGAGATTGTGAAAACAACCATTTACCAATACTTTGTGGATAGAATTGCAGTTGAGGCATGTATGACCATACAGTGTTCTGGTTTGGGGGTGTTTTGTTTTGTTTTTTAAGCAAAACCATGCACAAGGGTAGTATCTTCAGGAGACATCAACAGTAGTTCTCTCTAGTCCTTTTCTGGATTGCAACATGCTTGGAGCCTAGCATCACATAGATTTATGCTGAATTATTTCCTTTGTGCCCTTGACCACATTGAATTTCCCTCTATCACTTTTACCAGTAACACAGCTTAGCTCTTTAAAGTTTATTTTCACCATCAACTTTTCACTTACAGTTAACTATGATCTTAAGATTTTTATTATGTACTATTTACTCTGTCATGGTCATTTATAATGATTTTAGGAATATCAGCCTACAGGTTAATATTTGGAAGGCTCACAATTTGAGATGTATTTATTACCCCTAGTTTTATTTTCTTTCTGTCTCTTCAACAACTTCTATATCCATGATTCAAAGCAAAATGGATTTTGGTCCCATGATGACTGATTTTTTTAATTTTAATTTTTTTTTTAAGTCTTTGGGCTAGAAGTTGTTTAAAAGCCTTTGAAAAATCTAAAGGAAATTATACCCACTGGCCCCTTCTTTCAAGCATATTTATTGCCTTGAAATGAGCCAGTTTCCTTTGGGATCCCACATTTCTCTACCCATAATAGACTGTATGCTTTTAAGTATTAAGTGATACTCCCCTTATCATAGCCTTTTCTGGTTGATGAAGTTAAAGTAGAAATCCAGGATTTTGGTATAGTGGCCCTTTCCAGACACAACTATTTCTCACCCACCCACCCTAAGACACATCGTTAAGGCTTGTGCATGTTGGTACGTGGTTTTTCAAACCTCTAGATTAATGTCTTCTGGTGGTGGTGATTTGGTTCTATCACTAACAGGTTCGGTGACCCTAGAGCTGCATTTGCTGTAAACATGACTCAGGAGCTGCATGATTACAGCAACTCCAAGGCTGTTGTTTAATGCAATATTCTAACTCTGAAATCAGGTGTGCAGAGAGGCCAAAGGTCACAAGCAAATGAGCTAAAGAGGAACAGATGCCAAACTCAGTCATGATTCAAACGTTCTGAGAACATTCTCTGTACTTCAAAGTTTTTGACCCACTTCCTCCAACCCCCCCCCCCATTTTAAATGGCAATTACCGAGTGGGCATTTCTCTAGCCTGTTCCTCAGAAGAGGGTGAAGCAAAGCATCCATTCATTCTGCTGAATTCCCAGGGAGCATTGCAAAAACGAGCTCCGGGCACAAAGAAGATTGGGGGATGCAGGTGAGTGCATGAGGGGCGTTTATTCTTCCTGGGTGGCCTGTGAACAGGGAATGTGGAGGAAAGGAGCTGGGTCGGTGTGTGCTATCAACTTTTTCCGAGCTGGTGAAGGAGCTCCGAGGGAGTGACTACTGATCCCTGCTGCTTGGAGGATGAGTCACGGGCCTAAGGGCAGAGCCTGCTCCAGGGAGGGGCCCGAGTCTGGCCCACAAAGTTCCCCACGAGCACCAATGGGCAGATAAATATTTTCCTGGCAGTTTACCCAGGCCTCTCAGAGGGCAATTATCTCTGAACAATGCAGATGGAAATTCAGAAGCAGAGTGGGAGCCGAGTCACTTTATTGCACTGAGTTAAGATGGAGGTTCTTGATCAGCTCACGGACCAGGGGCTCCCGAACTCCAGGGAGAACGTGCATACTCCTCTGGAAAGGGTGGCTGTGAGCGACAGACCATGAGTTACTGGGGTCGAGCCACAAATTCAGCAAGAGACTCTCGCCATCAGTTAAGTAGATGGGCCCACGGAGAAAAAGGAAAATGCAGAAGGCAGAGAAAGGAGGGGCCCTTGGATGGGACTCATCTGGCCACTTCTAGAGGGTTTCCTTATTGAGATCAATTTGTGGTGAGGAGGAGAGAATCATCCACTGTTGGAATCAGAGGAACCCTAAAGATCTTTGTGTCTAACACCCTTACTTGTTGCCGTGGAGCCTACAGAAGGGAGGTGATTTGCCCGCTGTCACCCAGCCAGTTAGTTCTGACTATGGGTTCGCACAGCCTGGTGTTCACCTCTAGGAATTAAGCAAATATCTGTTGAGCTCGTGCTCATTAGAAGAAGTTGAAGGTGACTTGCCATAAAATCCAAGGATTGAGTAAACAGAATATGTGTGGGCAGATTATTTTGGGGACGGGGAGGAGGTGGTGGTCAGACTTGTGGAATTGTTAGTGGCCAGATTTGGTGATGGACCTGCGCTTGGCCAGGCAACAGACTGGAACACAGATAAGGTGTGGTTTTCGTAACTGTTTATCATCCTAGCACAGCAGGGCTTGCAGAACTGGAGGGTCTCAGGAGCACACGTGTATGTGTATGTGTGAGTGTGTGTGTGTGTGTGTGTGTGTGAAAAGGTGGCTGTTTAGGGTAGGAGAGGACACAAGAGGCTCTTTACTAGAAGATGGAATTTATACAGAGAAACTGGGCTTTCTCCTTGAAATAAAATAAAACTACCATTAACGAACAAAAGGAGAAAAAAAGATGGAGTTTTCCAGTTGAAAATTAAGAAAAATGAATGTCTAAAATATTTTCTAAAAACACTGGACAGTAGTCCTTTAAATTGGTGCAGGGGACATTTTTTATTCACTGGGTAAAAATGTACCTGATTTCACCAGTTCAAATAATTAGGAGTTAAAAGTAGTAATAGAAAAGTCAAATCAAAATGAATAATGAGCAAGAAGGTGAAATAAGTGGACAAACAGGAATGCTTGGAAACATGTTTATTATTGTTGAGAGTTCTAAGTGGGTCCCTAAAATCAGATTGCACCCTGGCAGGCTACGAGAATATGGATTGGGACAGGGGTGCCAAGCTGGAGAGAAGGATGCACTGGACAGAATTTGATGAAAGGGATGACATAAGCTGCAATCAGGTGGAAGTGCTGCAGAAAGGACCATGGGATCTCAGTGGGTGGGAATTCCATTCTCAGATAATAAAACCGTGGCAGAGGAATGTACTTGAGGCAACTTGACCAGACTAATGAGACTGAGAGACAAATAAAATGTGAAAGCTACCTGCGAAGACGCAGAGGCTACAATGCGGAGGGAGTTACCAGCTCCTCTGGACTCTGCGTCTTGTCAATCACACTCCTAGATGCCTGGGCGCTAAACCCGGAGTCAACTTGACATTCGCTCCTCCCTGCCCACACAGTCAAATTCCGTTAATTGATTCATAGCATCGCTCACACTGTTTCTTTTTTGTTCCCCTGCCACTGTTTTAGTCTCAACACTGAATTCCTGGACGTTAGAATGACTTGTCCTGCTGGTCTGTCTACTCCGAAACTTTTGAATGCGATCTTTCTGGAATGTGCTATAACTATCTTAAACTTGATGGTATCTACGACATAAAAAGCCTTGTCAGAGCCAGATACAGCCGGGCACCCAGCTCTCACGGTACCCCTCACACTGCCCCTTACACGCCCTTTATTTCACTCTCCGCCTACTCGGTGCGCACGTTCCGTGCCCTCTCTAGTTTGGGAAGATGCTGCTTCCTGTTCGCTTTCACTGCTGCCTCCTCTCCCTCCTCTCCCTCCTCTCCCGGCAGGTCCCTCTTTCAAATCAAACTAAACACTCCTAAGTCTTTACATCATTTCAATGCAGACTGAGGATTTATGGACGGATCTGATTCTAAATGTCACCTAGGTTACACTACCATTGTTGGACTGTGCTCTCCCCATCTTCTGACCTCCTTTATTGTCTCCCTTTGAAATGATCAAGAGACATTGCTTCTTGAAGCTGGTGCCCCCTGACATAGGTTTACAACCTGTCCAAAAGGTATTTCTTTTGCAACTTTGGGCAAATATTTAAACCTCTCTAAGGCTCACATTTTCACCTGTTGAACGAGTACAATCTTCCAGGATTGGTGTGAAATGAAATTCCTTACTAGAGAGCCAGATATACAATAAGTGCTCGATAAATGGTTACCTTCATTGTTAGTATTTTGTCTGAGGACCAATTTCTGTGCAACGTGAATAAGCTCTTTCAGTCCCTCATGTAACCTTGTAAAGCCTACAGACAAAGTTATCTATCATTAATAGCCTTTTACCTGTGAAGGCTCTTTCAGTTACTTAAATGATACATTGGCATTTGGGAAGCAAGACTCTTTCATCTGCATTTAGTGAAGTGGAAAATACATATCTAAGAGTTTTCTCTAGGCTTGGTTAAGGCATTCTTAGAAAATCACTTAAACCTCAGTGTCCTCCTCTGTGAATTGTGACAATTATGTGTATTGTGCACAGTCATTTGTCCAACCTCCTTTCTAGACCTACTGACCCAACTGGGCTTTTGATCTTTGCCCATTCAACACCTCTTCTAGATCTTTCCACCCCTACTCTTAGGCCATTCCTTATCTACCTCAATGCCACCTTTTCTTCTGCCCCATTCTCCTGCCCTTCTTTGGTGTTTCCATGAGTCCACCCTAAGACCGCTTTTCTCCATGCTTCATGCCGTGCAATTTTGTGTGGTGTCTTGACCTCAACTAGCATCTTCTGTGCTGAAAAGGCCCTTTAGTTTTCGTCTCTGCCACAGACCCTAGTCCATATTTTTTCCCCAGACACACCCACCCAGATAAACACAGGCACTTCAGCCTGAACATCCCCAAACACAGCCGTCTCCCTGTTCCCAACTTTGCTCCCTGCCCATTATTTCCTTTCTCAATTGACAACATTTTAGATAAATGTTTTAGTTTGCCCTCTTCTTTTTTACTTTGATTCCTTTCAACGAATTGTCTGTCATATCACACTGGTTCTGACTCTTAAACATCTCTCAGCTCTGACCCCCTTCTACCTTTACATTGCCTACCCTCAGCTCTCGTCGTCTCTCACTTGGATTAATTCAGTGGCCTTGTCCGGTTTCCCTGCATCCCCTCTCTGAGTGCTCTGATCTTGTTCTCCATTCGTCTTTCTAAAACACAAATCTGAGCAACTCAGGCCGATGAGTTACAACTGCCGTTGCCTTAAAGCGACCAAAGAATACAGCTCAAAGTTCTTAGCGTTGTGCTTGCGGCTTTTCCTGCTCTTCCTCACCGGCCTCGTCCTCCACCATGGCCCCTCTGTTGGCCGTTCCTACACGCACACCCAGCCTCGCTGAACTCCCAGTCTCAGTGGCCTTACACTCACTATACCGTCTGCCCAACATCCCCTTTCCCGCCTTCTCTGCTTACCCAAATTCTACTCTTCCTTCAGGAGTAAGGCCTTGGACTCTGAAGCTTTCTCAGCCCCAGTAGACATGGCTGTTCCTCTTTGTGGACTTCCATCGTGCTTTGTCCTCACTGGCAGCTCTGCTTAGCACTGTCCTCCTGCATCGTAATGGTCCTCCCCAGTAAGAGTGTCTGTTTCCGAAAGCTGGACAGACATTTATCTTTGTATTCACCCAGTACTATAGGTGCTTGTAAATCCCCACTGAATGACAGAATGGATGTCTCTGCTTTTATTTCTCAGGGCTTTGTTATGAAACTCAAATAAGGGTATTTTTGAAAGAACAGTATAAACTCAGCACAAATGTTAAGAACTCGAAATCTCCCAGACTATCCCCCTCTGTACTAAGAACACTCCTTTGAGGTGGGTGAAGATGTTTCATTTCCAGGAAATCAGACTTATTCATAATTAATCAAGACCATTTAAAACAGAGTAGAATCAGGAAAAGCCAAATTGTTTTTTTGCAGCCTATTTTTATGTATTCTTCTTAGGCAAATGATGGTAAAATGCACAGTCAAAAATAAATTCTAATGGACTATCTCAGAAATACACAAATAATAGAAAAAAATTTAGCTAACAGGAACAGAAAATATAATAGGACTCCAAGAGATTTTAGAGTTGAAGCTTGTATGGAAAGTTATAGCGGTAGGTGGAGGGGGGGGGTTGCTAAATGAACTGCGTTCCTATAGTGAAGCCAGGACTGCCCAGGAGCCTGAGTTGCAAGAAAGCTGAGTAGAAAGCTGGAGGTCTTCTGGGCAAATTTTGAATTGTGAAACTCTCATGATCATAGATGTCCTTAGCAAAGCACTACAACCAGGGCTGCCAGATTTAGCAAATAAAAATAAATACCCAAATATTGCAGGAAGCATACTGACACTTAAATATTTTTGTTGTTGTTGTTTGTCTGCAATTCAAATTTAACTGGACATCTAATATTTTATCTGGCAAACCAAGCTGCAACCCAAATGACATTAATATCTTTGAACCTGGTATTAGTGGCTCTAGGGTATTCTGGAGAAAAAATTAGCATGGGCTTTCTGATAAAAAAAATTCAGAAGAATTTAAGGCTGCAATGAACCTGGTGGTAGATTGCCATCTAGTGGAAATTCTGTGATCTTGAAGGCTTACATTGGAGGGACAGGCTTTTTCCTGGAATCTGCAAGGAAGGATTGGCTCTGGCCGAGTGCAAAGCCCTGGGGTTGCAGTGCTGAGGGTGATAACGTCAAGAGGATGAGGGTGCTGTGGGGGGAGAGGAGGTAGGAAGAATGCTGATATTCAGCTGGCCCCGTGATCTAAGGAGAGGAGTGGCCTGACCTTGGCTCTCCAGCATGCACACTTGCTCCTGCACTCCAGCCAAAACCAAAACAGAAGCTAGAGCCAACTGTAAGGAGCACAGCATCCTTCCAGAAGGGGATGGCTCAGACGGATGTGGAACTATCAAAAATAAATTTCTACAGATGTAATCACAATTTTTCAAAAAGATTTTATTTATATTAGGGAGTGAGAGAGAGAGAGAGCAAGGAGGGGGGAGGAGCAGAGGGAGAGGGAGAAGCAGACTCTTCACTGAGCAGGGAGCCCGATGCAGGACTCATCGCAGGACCCTGGGATCATGACCTGAGCCAAAGGCAGACGCTTAACCAACTGAGCCACCCAGGTGCCCCTGTAATCACAATTGTAACGAATGATAGAAATCCTGCAGAAGGTAACATGGTCAGATTTTAAAAGGATTAAAAGATGTAAATGTTAAAAGGCAGCACATTCTGGAATTCCAAGGATAATCTCTTTAAGTGTAAAGCCCAGAAGCAGCTCCGTGCTGCAAAACATGCTGACGTCCACTACTAACAATAACACTGGCCGTGAGGATAATCAAACCAAACTGGGAACAGGAAGAACAGGGAGAGGACAAACATACTTCTTGAGGCAGATGTTATAATGTCAACATGTAATACAGAGGAGGCAGAAGCAACTTGCCTCTTATTTTAGCCGGTCTTCTCCAGAAAGGATGATATTCTAGGAATTTAAAAGCTTGGACCAAAAACATGAGACGATCTTAAAACCCAAACGCAATCTTCTAGCCGATTTAAATAATTCCAGATGTTTTCCAGAGTAGAACAGGAGAGGATCTCCAAGATTTAATAGAGGCAATTATCCTAATTTTTAAAGCCATGATTTGTAGAGGCCAAAGAAGAGTAAATTTAATGTGTAATAGTCATAAATTTCTAGAAGAGATTATCAAAAGATGTTAGGTAAAAAATAATCGTGAAAGACCATCAGTGTCTCCTAAGATAAGCCGTGCCAAACTAGTCTCATTTATTGTGTTGTTAGGTTTACAAGAATATTAAATCATTAGAGTGCTATAAAGAGAATATGTTTTGATTTTAGTGGGCCATACAGCAAAGTTTTTTCCCAAAATGTGTTTTCAAAATCCTGGAGATACCACAGGATGGCCCTGGATGATAGCAGAGGATTTTTAGCCCGTAACTTTCAGCCCCAAAAAAGTGCCCGTTAAGAAGAGTGTTTTCAAGGAGGGATGTCAAAGTGTTCTGTAATTACTTATTTTGTTTACTAATGATGACTATAAAATGTAGAAAGCATACTGATCCAATTGGCAGAGAGCAAAATCGCAAACAATGGGAATGTTATCACAGGACTCCAAACCATCCCAACAAACTCAGCAACGGGCTACAGTTAACCAAACGAGACTGAAAAAACAAAGTAAATTTTTGTGTATTTAGGGTCAAAAATATCAATTCTCCAAATGCAAAGTAAGAGAGAATGATTTTATTTATTTTTTATAATAATTTTTATTATTTTAGTCACCATACAGTATATCCTTAGTTTTTGAGGTAATGTTCCATGATTCATTAGTTGCGTATAACACCCAGTGCACCATGCAATACGTGCCCTCCTTACTACCCATCACCGGCTCATCCCATTCCCCCACCCTCCTCCCCTCTGAAGCCCTCAGTTTGATAGAATGATTTTAAAACAGTTTCTATGACCTAGGGGTCATAGCTGACAATAAGTTTGGGACCAAGAATATGGAGTGGCTGGGGGAAAAAATCCAATTCCTCTCCAGACAACAATAGAAAAGACTGTCCTTTCTGATGGAGGGGACAGTCACACTGCAATGCAGTGAGCCAGACTGCATTAAAGTCAGGTTCGGTGCTGGCACCCCTCGTCAAGGGGACATCCATAAGTTCATCTTCATCTGAAGAGAGGCACGCACGCAGGGTGGTAAGGAGCTGGGAGCAAGCCAAGGGAGGGCAAGGCTTAGAGGAATGACCCACGGTCCTCAGATTTTGCGGTAGTGGATTTATTCTCTGTAGCACATGGAAAGCAAAACTCAGATCAATTAAACAACAGTGGCTTCTTCCTAGCAGAAGAGCTCTATAAGAATTTAAGCTCTCAAAACTCCTGTGGCCACTTGTGCAGGCGAGTTAGGCAGCCACCTCTGTCGCCCACGACTGGAAAATCCAGACTCAATGATCCTCCATCCATGGTGGCACAGAGGACACTCCGGGATTTGTCAGGGGGTTGGACTTGTCAGCTGGTCAGTTTTCTTCTACCTCTAGGATTCTACGCCTCTAATCACTTTTCACCATTTTCTCTGTTTGGTCTATCATTATTTCTTAGTTCTCATTTTATTTTTAGTCCACCATTAGAATGGGTAACACTTTTTAGCTAAGTGTTGCACATAGGCATAGACCTTTGTTTGTTTGTTTAAAGAGTTTATGTATGTATTTGAGAGAGAGAGAGTGCACCAGTGGAGGGGAGAGGCAGAGGGAGAGGCATGGGGGGCTCAATCCCGGGGTCCTGGTATCATGACCTGAGCTGAAGGCAGACACTTAACTGATTGAGCCACCAGGTGCCCAGGCATAGACTTTAAAGTCTGTTTCCCTCCAGTTCTTGGCTTTAGATGTCTGCAGTGTTGCATTTGCTCCATTCTTGGTTCCTACTAATCTGAGTGGCAGGAGCCCGAACCAATTAAGAGCTGGTGGGGAAGATACCCAGCCTCCCCACAGGGCTTTGAAAGCAAGGGAACATAGTGGTTGCTGTTGGAAAGAGCAGGACAGTAGCATGTGAGCGAACAGTGAGAGCCATCTTTTCCTCTTTTGTCTGCTTTTTAGGCTGCTCACGCCATGGGCCTCATGGGACAGAATGTGAAAACAAAAGAGATTTGTGAGATATATACTTTAAAAGACCCAGATATGAATCATAACACAGGTCCTTTCATATTGTAATGTATACATTCTAATCCCTAAATTAAGGCTGTTAGTGCCTGGCTGTTACGATCCTCCAGTGGCAGGAAGAGATGATGGCTAGAACAGCAGAGCGGAGCTACTCAGTGCCGTTGGTCCCTATAACCCTACGGAGATGCACACGTGTGTTCTGGTGTAACCAAGAAGTTTCTTCTCCGTTTCCAAATATTTTCCCAAAATTTTCAGTTCTTATGAGTCATGACTCTAGAACTATTATGACGAATATAAGTTAACAACTACTTAATATAAGTTTTTGAAAAAAAATGTATTTTCCAATAATCATAGCATCTGGAGGTCCAGCATGGTACACACATACACACTCAGCAAATGCAGTGATGCAGTTTGAATCAGTGACCCTCAAATCCTAGCTATTTGGGCACTGTAGGGCCGTCAGATGTGGGCTGCCTCATATACATATATATATATATGAAGGAACATCCTCTTCTTGGTGCTCCCACTCATTCCTACACTTCTCCCCCAAAAAAGAGCTTTGGAAAAATAAGTTATGGTTCACAGTGCTAAAGACTTGACCTAAAATATCCTTGAGTGTCTCTTGTAATCCTATCCCCACGGAGCCCAAATTCCAGAGAGAGGTCCAGGCTCAGATTTGCTCAGGTTCAGTCCTGAGTTTGGGAATAGAACATGATTTAATGCCAGGACTGAAGACAAAGGCCCAAGATGCCTGATTTCTCCTCCAGCAGGAGAGACGGGCCCAGGGAAGATGCCAGGCTCCACGTGATCATGCCCGAAGGAGACCTTGCCTGGAACAGCTAGGACTGCATCCAGCAACTGGTCAGCTGAGTGGAAGGCAGTGAAAGAAATGCAGCTTTTAATTAGTGAGCAGGGAGACACATAATTACTGAGAGAAACCCAAGAGTAAACTAGTTTACTGCTTACAACAGACACTGGCTCATTTGTCTGGCAAGGAAAGGAAACATAAACTTACGCAGCATTCAGAAGTCATAGGGACCATCCTTTCTCTCAGGGCTGCCATATGGGGGTGTGGGGGAAAAGGTGGGGCTGGCCCTAATGCTTCTCAAATTAGGTGGCAAGGTGAGCCCACAGAGGGGGAAACGTCTGACTTCCACCCCAGTCAACAGAGTCCCCGGTCCTTCCTAACACTGCTGTCTGTTCAGTGGCACCCAACCCTCTCCCACCCCCCCTTCCACTCCTTGGCCCCATGACTAGGGGCCACAGCCGTGCTTGTCTTCCTCTCGGACCTTCTGGGGTGCTGAAGGATCCTCCGCAGAGGAGGCGGGAGGCTGCTCTTGGGCCTTGCCAAGGAAGGGCCCTGCTCCTGGTCCAGCGGCTTCAGGCAGCTGGGAGACACCTGGAGAAGGCTGCCTGCTCACGGCTGGAGCGAAGGGGGCTGGGAACAGCTCCGGGAAGTAGCCATCCCCTCCGGGGGGGTGCCCAAGGGCTTGCGGACAGAAGGGACCAGGGAAAGGCAGTTCTGGCAAGCAAGGGTCATTCCAGGGGACTGTACCTGCGGGGTCAAAGAGTACAGGAAAGCTTAGACAGGATTAAGGTTACCCACCACGCTGAATATACTCTGTGACAGACTCCCCCCCTCCTCCCACAGAAACACAGTTTAGGAACCCACTGCCAGTGCAGGGGGAGTACCAGGGGCAGGAGCTCCCCACGGACCTGACAGGCTCCTGACTCGAGCTTCTGTGGTTTGGTAACATCGACACAGAGTGGCCTGTGGGTCAGGCCAGTGCCCCCTCGCACGGGCAGCAGGGAGGCTGCCGGACTGCGCACGTCTTTCCTTCCCTTCTACTGGAATTGTCTTACTACGATGGTTTTGTCTAGAGTTCAGAGGTCCAGGTGGCCTGTCAGAATGCTCAGATCAGCTGCCATTTACTCTGTGTTTCCCTCATACTGTTTTTCCCTCCTATTGTTCCTAACCCTCAGCAAATCCCTCCCTGATAGAGGAATACTATTCCCATTTTAGAGTCCAGAAAACTGAGACTCAGCAAAGCCGAGAACAGCTGAGCTGGACTTCAAACTTAGTTTTCCTAACTCCAAAGCTCTCACTCTGCTGTGCAGCCCCCCAGAGACCTGAAGAGTTTTGTAAAGCCAATCAGGGGCACGGAAAGGTGATTCGCTCACCACCTTGCTGTTCAGCCAGTGAGGCTCCCTGTCCCTTCTCACCTTCCTCTGTCACCATGGGCACCTTCTCTTCCAGCCCCAACTCACCCATGTTCCCAGCAGGTGGCTGCAGCACCATCTGTCCTGATGGGGGGCCGGGGAAGTAGCCCTGAGACGGACCCGCACTGGGGCCATAAGGTGATGTGAAGAGGGAGTCATCTGACAGCGGAGGCATCAGGGACTGGGGCGTGGGGAAGGGGAAGGGATGCAGGTAGGAAAACTGGGGTTGAGGCTGTTGGTAAAGCTGGCTCTGTGGAGCCTGGGAGAACAGGAATGGTCCCGGCTGGGGGCTCTGCTGGTAATCCGGGGGTTCCAGTTCTTCCAAGTATGAACAGGTGGATGGGGGGGTGATGCTGGAGGAGGGGGGACAAAAGAGTATTTTGTGAGGCTCAGGAGTAGCTTCCTCATGTGGCCACACAGTAGGTCAGACCCTCCTCATCTCCATGACCCCAGACTTGCCTCATCCTCTTCTTTCTCTTCCTGTTCCTGGCTTCTCACCCTCATTCCTACGTCGTTGCTACGATAGTCTAGATCTTTCCCACTTCAAATCTACTTATGCTTTTAATCCTCATCACAATTAAGACTCCTTGCTTCTCTCAGCTAACCCCCCACCCTGCTTGATCCGTCTTTTCTCCTTCTATACCCTTCCAAGATAACTCAGGTGGCCACCCCCATCAGGCTCCATACCTGGTCCCCCAGGAGCCACAGGGGCCCTCTTTGTGGCTGCTGTCACTGCCAGGAGTATCCAGCAGCAGGGGCATCACTTGGGAGGTCGGGACAGGGCCCAGGGGAAAAGGAAGGTTGACTCTTCGAACAGGTGGGGGGCTGAAGAGCGGTGGAGTCACTGCCACCCTTTGAGTATTCTCACTCTGTTGACTTGGCGCCAGAGTCTGGTCAGAGGTCAGCAGCATAGGGGTCTCTAGGAACCAAAGTCAAAGAGGGGTTACAAAGGTAAGAAAATGGGGAGGCAGATTTGGGATTATGGATGGTGGAAGTGTGCCATGCCCAGGTCCCCTTGAATAGGCTCCACTGGACCAAAACACTAGAGGGCACTGGCCCACTCGCCCATCTATCTATCTAGAAAGGACTCTGTCTTTCCAGTTGCCATTTCCCCTCACATAACCCTCAGGAGGTGGTCAGCTTACCTGTAAGAATATCCAGAGGGGGCTCCTGAGGGAAGGTTCCAGGCTCTGGGGCCAGGGGCATAGTAGGTGGCAGCTCAGTTGCAGAGCTGGAGGCAGGCAGGGGGAACACCGTAGCCCTAGTGTCCCTAGATTTAGACCAGGGCTTCAGTGCAGGGAAAGGACACCAGAGTCCCAGACACTGCCTTCCTACAAGACACTGGCAACTTCCCAACGCCCTCTATCCAAAGTCTTTCTAAATATTAGCCAAAAACTCCAGCCCTCATGGCCAACTTTCCAACACTCTCTTCTTCTAGACCCCAGGAGCCCAGCTTCCTACCTGTGGGTTGAGATCCAGGAAGAGGAGAAATTCTACCTGCACTGACTGCTGGCAGGGGTAGGGGCAGGGTCTGTAGGACTGCCCTTGTCCTCCTTCCCATTCAGTTTCTCCACTTTTCGCCACTTTGCCCGGCGATTCTGGAACCACACCTGTAGGGGGGAGACCCTTGAAGAGTTCCAGAAGCTTGGCAGAGACTAAGATTTGGGCTCTGATTGTCACATGATGAGCTGGATAACTTTAGGAGGTCACTTTACCACTTGGCTTCAGACGCCTTTCTCTGCAAGAGTGGTTTTATGAAAAGATTCATCTAGATAGCTCTGAGGTATTTTCTAATTTGAGGTGGTAGCAACGTGGACATAGGCAGGAACACAGCCGGATCTAAGACCTAACCTCAGCCCCTAAAGGGAGATGCTGAGTCCTCGCTGTGCTCCTCAAGCATTCCAGCTGGTGGTTTCTCCTCCACCCCGAGACCCGCTGGAGAACCCCCTTTACCATGATGCGTTGGGGGGTGACCCCCACCGTCTGGGCAATCTCCCGGCGCTTATCACTGTCTGGGTAGTGGTCCTCTTGGAAGATCTTTTCTAGCTCCTCCAGCTGGTCTGGAAGAAGAAACTTGCATGAGGACAAACTGTGATGTGGCAGCAAGAGGAGAAAGACAGATACCTTCCAGATGAGACCATTGTTCCCAACCCAAGGGTCTTCCCAGAGCCTTGCAACTAAATTACCCATTGGGTGGGACCTTCTCTCGCTTTCCTGGGCTTTGTGGCAGGGAACTGTATGGTGTTTCCTTTCCTGCTCCTTCTAACCTGGTCCCGGTTTCACCTTCTGATGAGGCAACCCATTGAGGGTCACAGGCTGTGGCCCTGACACAGGTCAAGACAGGATTCAGGACAAGGGGCTGTACAGACTGCCCACACTGCAATCTCCTGGGGCTACTGCGTTCTCTGTTGAGCCCACCTTTCCCAGAGATGACACCAACTCTCTTAGATTTTCTCTCACCTTCAGGGCCTTACCTGAGCGGTATAGGGTCCGAGTCTTTTTCCGAACTTGACAGGTCACTTCTGGGGTCCTCTTCTGATCTGTGTTTTGTCTGTTCTGAGCCAATGTGCTGAGGAGGTTGGCCAGATGGCAGGGCCCCCGGCCAGACCCACAAGGCACTAGGTTGTGTGTGGCATGGGCGGAGTTGATGGCACCTGGAGATGATGCAGAGGCCAGACCCCCAACACTGGGCATTTTCTGCTTACTGGAGGCTGGAGAGTGGGACCTCTTCCCTGGCTTTGCCTCTCTCACTGGGAAGGAACAGCCTTCCCCGGGACGCTGGGGTCTAGGTGGGGCCATGACTGTGTCTTTGTGGAGAGTCCCAGAGCCAGATGGCTGGCTCGCCCTCCCAGTATCTGCACCAGCTGGCTCTCCAGGGGCCTCTGATGACGGCTTCTCCCCAGCGACGCGGCGAGAGGGGGGCAATTCCTCACTTGGGGCATCCCGAGTGTGGGGGACTGGACTCTGCAGCAGTTCCTTCTCTGGCCCTGGAGCCAGTGGCTTGCCTCCAGCTTCCTGGCCTGTGGGGAACAGCACCCGCTGACCTTAGCACCGGGGAGAAAGAAGAGTCTGGACTTAGAGAATGTGCTGCTTCCTGCTCTGCAGCCAGTTGCCTGTTTGGCCTCAAGCTTTCATTTGTCCACTCCTTAAAGAGGGTAATGATTCTAGGCTCACCGTGCTTGCTTGACTATCATAACCATCGAATTAAATAATCCACTGCTTTGAAAAATGTGAGCAAATATATGCATCCATGAGGGGGCCTGAGCTCACATACACAGATGGTAGGAGAGCAATCCTAATTTGGGGGGTACTTACTTTCTGAGAGTTGCCTGGGTTTTTTCCCCTAGACTTCCCCCAGGAATGTGAGTCAAGGGACAGGAATCTGTTCAGGCATTTCTAGGGGACAAATGGTGAAGCTGGGAGTGCACAGAGAGGAGGGAGAGATTGAGTCTGCTGCTTCTAAGGCTGGATCTTGTTCCTGCTGCAGATACAGGCATCACTGCTTAGAGTAGGGACAAAGACGGCCGGCTGGTGGTGTGAGGAAGGAGAGTGGGGGGACACATTGGGTTGCCAGCGTTTTAGGCGACCTTGTACCCTAGCGAACCTGGCACGTGGTAGGTGCTCAATGAATGCGACATACCAGAATGCTAGGCCTTGGTCAGAAAGACGGTTGTCGGAACCTAGACAAGGAGGGCCCTGGGGCTCCTGGCCCGGCGTGCAGGGAGATGGGAACCTCAAGGATGGAGGGCGTGCGCGGTCGTGGGCCTCCCTCATCCCCCCCCCCAAACAA
>NC_048218.1:201854975-201877502 GCF_002007445.2 Ailuropoda melanoleuca
CCAGGTGTGCGGCCCGCCGCCTCTCTCCTCGGGCGCCCGCCGCTCCGCGCAGGCCCGGCTGGCCTCGAGGGCTGGCGCCGCGGGGACCGGCCCTCCCGTGCTAGCGGGGCGAAGGCCACTCTGGAGCCCCACGCGCTGGGCTCGCTGAGGCTCCTCCACGCCTCAAGCTGAACGAGCCCCCAAGACGCCTTCTGACTCGAGGGTCCTGCGAGCACAGAGCGGGCGTCGCGTGAGGAGGAGCAGGCTGAAGGAGCGGCGCTGCGGGGTAAGCCAGCGGCACGACGGCCGGTGCGGGGACGCGAGGTGCTCAGGAGCCCAGAGGGCCCCGGATCCTGGTCGCGCCCCCCCCCCCCACTGTTCCAGTTTGATTCTCTGAGAATGCCGGGGAGCCTCCGAAGGGAGCTCTCACAGGGGTGATGTTTGTAAGTCCTAGTTCATAGCACGTTTCTGGTACCTTTCAACAAATTTATACAGAATTTAAAATTCTCGTGGCCGCCTAGGTCCGTGTCTGACCCTGAGTGGAAAGCACCGGCCAGACTGAAACAGGTGCTGGGAGCTGGGGAATGGGGTGAGGGAGAGGGTGAGGGATGGGGGGGGGGTGGTCCAGAACGGAATCCAGGTGTTTTGCTTTTAAGACTGAAAAAGAGTCTGGACAGCACGTGCTTTCCTGCTGTAATCACCTATGTGTTCGTTTTCCTCGGCCTCCATTCCTTTGAGGACTGGGGAGAGCTGCCAGAGCTTTCGTGCTCTTTGAAACATAAAAATATAAAACGGGTTAACTTCATGACAATATGATCAGAACTTGGGGAATCTGATATTTCAGTCCGACCCCTATAAAACTAATATCCTCTGATAAATGAGAGGTTTAGAAATAGGGCCCAGCTTCTCAGCTGGAAAGGAAGCACTGGGGGCCTTGTGAGCAGGGCGTAGGGGGCAGTGAGGTTGCTGTCTACCAGGACCCCCAGATGGTGATATGGTTATAAATGGAACACAATAATCAACTTAGTTAAACATTTATAGGACGCCTACTGCATGTCAGGCCCCGTGCACAAGTCAATTCCTTGCCTGCAGAAGCTTACTGGTATAGAGGGGATTCGAACAGTTCTGTAGGTAAATGGACTCTGTCAATACAGGGCGGTCAGTGGTGAGTTAGGAGCATGCACGGGCTCTTAGGAGCCCAGAGGGGCAGGAATCTCTCCTGGCCTAGGATTGAGGGAGCAGGGAAGGTGAGGATGACACATGAGCTATGAGCTGAAGGCTAAAAGAAGAGGCAGCTGACCTTGCCCCAGCCCTGCTTAAAACCCTGCAACGGCCTCTGCCTGCCCAGGAGGTAAAGACCAAGCTCCCTAATAGGGCAGGAGCCTTGCAAATCCTGGCCCCTTTCTCTCTGCCTTAGCTTGCCTGCTTCCCACGCCCAAAGTATTCCAGTTTTATTCTCTCCTGACCTACTGTTTCTCAGGAGTGTTCCTAACTTTCCCCTAGATCAGAATTTCTTAGGGAATCTGCACAAAATGTGGCTCCCAGGCCCCATTCCCGGAAATTTAAATTGGTAGGTCTAGAGAAGGACTAGCCATTGTAACAAGCCCCTCAGGTGATTTTTATTCATGTTAGAGTTCGAGACACTCCTAGACCTTTCAAAAACAAAGTCAATTAAAACCATCCTGGGGATGAGAGTGGGGAAAGTGGGGTGGGGGCCTGCGTGGGGGAAAAATGACCTTTTGACCTTCACTGAGGTGTCTGCAGCAGTGAGAAGCCAGCACACTTAATTAATAGATACTCCTGCCTTAAATGAAGAAAAAATCATTCTTCTCTATCATTTCTGTTGTATTTCCTCTTGCTGTCTGGTTGCCCTCTGCCTGGGAGAAGGTCAGAAAAGCAAAGACTCAAATCACCCACGGATTGAACACTACCCTTAAACAAGATTCAAGGTCTAATCGTATAAAAGCGTTTGCTCTGTGTTTTAGGGAATTGAAGATGTTGGCATTTTTCTAAACGCATAAATAGTTGAATTCGTTGGGCTTGGACTAGGACATTAGAAAAATTTAAGTTTTCTTTCTTTGTTGCTATTCCTGGCTGGCCGTTGTGTAGCCTTTTTTTCCCCCCCACCCAAATGACATACTGTTTGTCTATTTACGTGAAAATTTGATTTCATCGCTGTGAGGGAATTTGGCCTCTTGAGGCTTAGAAGAACATTTTGAGGTTTTGCCTTGGGAAGGGGTTGTATTGATGGTGCAGGCTGTTAAAAGTCCTCTCAGATCAGCTGCAAGGGCAGGAGGTAGGGGAGGAAGACCCCTCTTTATAGGGAGGGAAGAACGTGTTGTTTTGGGAGTGCTTGGGAATGATTATTTCTAAGTCTGGTTTGGTTAGATTTCATCTTGGTGATGTTCAGACAAGTTCATTGGCTCAACCCTGCTTAGAGGGAAGGGTTTCTTTTCATTTGGGGGGGTTCTTAGTTTTCAGAGTCAAGTTATAAACCACCACCACCACCCTCTTACCAAGAATCCTTTATTCTAACATCTTTTTGTGCTCATGGATAGGAGAATAACAGACAAAGAGAAACACGTCTGGTGCTACTAAGCACGGCCATCAGGCATGTTCTCAGTCTGTGTGGAACTGACCGGACCATTAGGTTAGGCCAGTGGAATAAGCATTCTTTGTCCTTCTTCTCTTTCTATGGTGAGAAAAATAACCAGAAGGTGGCTGGTTGAGAAAAATGTCAAAGCACAAGCAGGGTAATATGCTCTCGTCCCACCTGCCACACCCAGGCAGAGGCAGCAAAAGGTCACTGGAAGGCCTGGGACCAGAGAGGCAAGAATACGGTTGTGAAAGACAGTAATCGGAACAGGCCCTGGACAGGGAGAGAGCAGAGTGACAGCACACAGGGCGGTGAGGACCCTGAAACAATCAGGAGCAGAGGCGCCTGTCCAAGGCAGGGAGGGCAGCAGGAGCCAGTCGCAGGTTCAAGGACCAGGACACCTGAGCCTGAAGAGAACAAAGGGCCAGATGATCAGATAGACACTGTGGGCCCAAGCTGATGGTGCCCAGTGGCTTTCTTTGGAAATCCCAGGAGAGGACAGTTGGAGGTTGCGGGTTTGGGGCATTGAGAACACCTGGCTGGGGGAGGGGGGAATCTGCCCTGCAGGGAGAACACAGGTTCTGGCATGAGTCAGCCTAATAACCTCTAATCCCTGTGCCCCAAACACTCAAGCTTTCGTGCTTCTACCAAGAATAGTGACCACGCTTGAGACGCGAGGTTGCCACTGCAATTGTTTTGAATCAGGCTGCAGAAATAATAAACCACCTTGCTGGGTTTTGTGATTTAGGAAGTACTTTCCCATCTGCTCCGATTGTCTCGTCCCGGTGCTCTGGAGCATTGCTTTCTTGGAACAATTTCTTCTCTATGCTAGTTGACTCCAGGATCGCAGACTTTAGTGGTAATTAGTGCGTGGCATTCAGGATGCCTCAGAACCTGGCCTCCACCTTCCCTCAGACTTCGTCCGAAGCCACTTCCTTGCCCGCCCCTTCAGTCTCCTCACAGGCTCTTGTTCAGACCTTGTCCTCTCTCAGAATGGCTCTTGCCTTCTCCTGCCTGGGGCCACAGGTCATGTCGTTTTATGGGCATGAAACACCGTCCCTTCCCTTTTATTTCTGTCAAAGTCTTACTCATACTTCAAAGCCCAACCCAAACATTCTCTTTTCTGTGAAGCCTACCTCAGCTTTCCACAGCTGGAGTGAGCAGCTCCCTCCCACGTCCTCCCACTGCGCTGGGTTTGCACTGATATTCCCACACTCAACACAGGCTGACCTGGTTAGAGTTGTGCAGGTTCTCTGCTGGGCTGTGAGTTCTTGAGTGTTATGTACATCTCTGCATGCCAGGCACTTTCTGCTTGCTTTACAAATACCAGCCCACTGAATCCTCATAATAACCCTAGGAGGTACTATTATTAGCCACATTTTATGGAAGAAACTGTGGTGTAGAGCTTGGGTACTTTCCAAGGTCGCACAGCCAGTGAGTGGCACACCCAACACTTGAACCCAGTTAGTCTGGTTCTTACCTGTCCTCTTAACCACTAGACTATACAACTTATTTTATTTATATTTCTGTCACAGTCCTTTGTGCTTGGCACAGTGATTTGCATGTGAGGGATCAATAATTGTTCATTGACCAAAAGTTAATCACCACTGGCAGGAGTTAGGGAGCAGGAGAGGGAGGGTGAGCAGTGGCCCTGTCTATTCAAGGAGCCACGGCGGTGGGAATGTTCTGAAGCTTGGCCAGTGACAGTCACATGAATCTGCACTCGAGATACGGTTTCCTAGAACTGGGCATCTGCATACACATGCACAGACGAGCACGTATCTGGGAGCATCTGAGTAAGGTCTGTGGCTGGCACCAACGTCCAGTCTCCTGGCGTGATCGTGTATTATAGTTACGTACAAGGTTACCGTTGAGGGGGAATGGGTGATGTGTGCATGGGATCTCTCTGTATCATCTCTTACAACTGTATGTGAATATACAATTATCTCAAAAAATTTTTTTATTGTTGATCCCAGTGTTCTGATCACAAATGCAGTTCTCCTGGACTTAGTTACATTAAATTCACAGAAATAACATTTTGTGTATAGAGGCACTACTAACCTTTTGTTGACAGCAGTTTTAAAATATTTAGATTTAAATTATATCTATTTCTTTAACAGGGCTGTGAATAGGAAAGTCGAGGAATTTATGTCTAACTTGTTTTAAAAAGTAAAACAATAGGGACGCCTGGCTGGCTCAGTCCGTAGAGCATGTGACTCTTGATCTCAGGGTCATAAGTCCAAGCCCCCACCGGGCATGGAGCCTACTTAAAATAAATTTTGTCGTATTTATTTTTTAAGTAGGCTCCACGCTCTGACTGAACCACCCAGGCGCCTCTACTTAAAGTGAATTTTTAAAAAATTGATAAACAATAGCAATGTCTCTGTTAATAAGAGTGCAGATTTATTAGGAAAATATGGGTAAATCCTGAAGAATTAGAAAAGGAGAAACAATTTCCTGTCAAACAACAACCTCAGTTATTAACAGTTTGTATAGTTCCTCATAACATTTTTACCATTATTGTGTTTTACATATGTTCTCCAGGATTGTAACTCTCCATATGTAATTTTGAGTCTTTTCTTCCCTCAGTCACACAGTTCCATCAGGTTTCAGAATTTACTGAGTGACTGCGATTCATTCTCCACCTGTTGGAAAAAACTTAAAGCCTTACATTTTTCAAAACTAAAAAGCAAATTTGAAATAAAGCTTCTAGTTTTTTCTCTTACACACTTTTTAAAAAAAAATCTCTTCCAGTTAGTGATTGGTATACCTGGTCCATGGTTTTGACAGTCCCAAGCCCATGAGGAGCTGCGAGCTGTTCATTGTGCGGAAACAGACAGGTAGCCAGGCTGGCAGGTGTCGGGCTGAAGTGTTGATCATAAAGGAGGAGTCCGGGATCCTGAGGTCATAAACCTGACAGACCAGCAAGGCAGCTTTTATCAGAGTAAGAGTCCCTGAACATGGTGCATATCCTCCTTTGGTATCCTTTTCCTCCTTTGGTATTTTCCACCTCTGCCGGTGGCTTGACAGACTTTTCTCGTGTTCAGGTCTGGGTCAGTAGCTCCTGGGAAAAAGTGCTCTGCCCAGAGACCTTAGTAGGAAGAAAGCTTGGTCTTCTGGCCAGAGTGTGGTTCCTACAGTTCTACTGGTCCTTTTGGGGCATGGACTCGTGCCCTCCTGGGCTTTGAAGACTTCCTTGTCCCCTACGACCGAGGTGCACTCCAGGTCTGGTGAATAGTGTGAAAAGTGGGAACATGTCATGGTCAGCAGGCTCCTCTGCCCTTTGGGGACTCCAAATTTTTAGGTCCACTAGCATTAAGGTGACAATTCTAAGGCTTTGTGATTGCATATGACCTGCCCTTGTCTTTAAGTGCGTCCTCGTGCTTGATATCAATCAAGGGCAAGATCACTAGTGTGGATTAGAAGCTGGGAAAGGCTTCCTTTGCATGGAAGGGCAAATGGGGAAATACGAGGCACGCATATAGTAAGGTAGAGAAGTGAAATGATAGGAGATGAGATTGATTACCTGAGAAATAATCAGGCCTGCAAAACCTGTCATTCAGTTTGTCAGAAAGACCAGGGAGCAATGGAACCAGATAGGCTGCTAAACGCAGTCTCGGTTTGCAGAAGGCTTCTGACCGTCTCTGGCTTCCAAACTGGGTTGCTGCATGAGCTCTTAACTTGGTGCAAGGGAGTGTGTGCTTTGGGCCGCCTGGAGTTTAGGCAGGCTGCCAGAGCAGGCCCAGGGAGAGGGAAAAAGAGCAACAGAGATGGGAAAAGCCATATGTGGAAAGAGAGATGAACTAGACATTGTTACATACATCTTGAGTCCAGGGATCTAATTTCTGATCTGACCTCTTAGAGATCCTGTTCCAAGGCCCGATCTGTTGGCTTCTCTGTGGATTTGGGCTCATGTGACAAGTCAAACACTGATGCCTCTCAGACTTCTCAAACCGAACTCCTGATTCCCACCCCAGAGCTTGTGACACCCCAGTCCTCTTTATTTTTGTACCACCCTGCCAGTTGGAGTCACCCTTGATTTCCCTGCCTCCCTCCCAGCTGATGTATAAACTGTCAAAATAGTGCCGCCACTTCCACTTGCCACCTTCCATCTCCAGGTCATCACCACCGTGGTCCGGGCCCCGTCCCTCCCCAGCCTGTCCCTAAGCGACAGTTCCCTAGCCTTGTCTCCTCGTTTCCATTCCTGTTGGGCTATCATCCATTCCTCCACAGGTTTGCACAGTAGACTGAAAATGTACACTAAGCCACATGTCACTCTTCTATTGGTGTGCTGGCATGACTTCCCACTGGACTTAGAGGAAAACGCAAACTTCTTATAGCCCTGCAGGATCCACTCCTTCGGATCCAGCTGAATCTCATCCCGGGGCCTTACATAGGCTATTCCTGTGCTTGGAAATTGTGGTCTTCATTCTAGTTGTGGCTAGTTCCTCCTCACATCTTAGCTTGAATGTTCTCCCTCACTGAGGGCTTCTTGGCCACACTGTCTACTTTACACCTGCCTCCTAATATTTTCTCTTTGTTTCCATTACAACTCCTTTTTTAAAAAAAGATTTTATTAATTTTTTTTGACAGAGAGACAGCCAGCAAGAGAGGGAACACAAGCAGGGGGAGTGGGAGAGGAAGAAGCAGGCTCCCAGCGGAGCAGGGAGCCCGATGCGGGGCTCGATCCCAGGACTCTGGGGTCACGCCCTGAGCCGAAGGCAGACGCTTAACGACTGAGCCACCCAGGCACCCCTACAACTCTTTTTAAATTTGACTAATTTTTAAATTTTAATTCCAGTATAGTTAATATACAGTGTTATATTAGTTTCAGGTGTACAATAGAGTGACTCACCACTTGCATACAACACCCACTGCTCACACAACAAGTGTACTCCTTAATCCCCATTGCTTCTTTCTCCCAGAGGGAGGGGGTGTAACACTCAGTGTGTTCTCTGTAGTTAAGAGTGTGTTTTTTGGTTTGTCTCTCTTCTTCCTTTTGCTCTTTTGTTTCCTAAATTCCACTTATGAGTGAAGTCATATGGTATTTGTCTTTGACTGACTTATTTCACTTAGCACTATACTCTCTAGCTTCATCCATGTCATTGAAATGGCAAGATTTCATTCTTTTTTATAGCTGAGTAATATTCCACTGTGTATGTGTGTATATACATACGTACGTACATATACATATATACACACACACACACACACATATATATATTCACACCTCTTCTGTATCCATTCATCTGTTGATGGACAGTTGGGCTGTTTCCATAATTTGGCTATTATAAATAATGCTGCAATAATCACAGGACTGCATGTATCCTTTTGAATCAGTGTGTGTTTGTTTGTTTTTATTTTTGGGTAAATACCCCGTAGTGCCATGACTGGATCATAGGATAGTTCTATTTTTTAACTTTTTGAGGGACCTCCATGCTGTTCTTCGCAATGGCTGTACCAGTCTGCAAATTCCCACCAGCAAGGCAAGGAAGTTCCTTTTTCTTCACATCCTTGCCAACACCTGCTGTTTCTCGTGTTTTTGACGTTAGCCATTCTGACAGGTGTGAGGTGATAGATTCCTCATCTTGATTTTGATTTGCATTTCCCTGACGACGAGTGATGTTGAGCATCTTTTCATGTGTCTGTTGGCCATCTGGGTATCTTCGGAGAAATGCATCTTCATGCCTCCTTCCCGTTTCTTAACTGGATTGTTTTTTGGGTCTTGAGTTGTGGAAGTTCTTCATATATTTTGAATACTAACCTTTTATCAGATATGTCATTTGCAATTATCTTCTCCCATCAGAAGATTGCCTTCTACGTTTGTTGACTGTTTCCTTCACTGTGCAGAAGCATTTTATTTTGATATAGTCCCAATAGTTTATTTTTGCTTTTATTTCCCTTGTGTCAGGAGACATATCTAGAAAAATGTTGCTTGGGCTGATGTCAGAGACATTACTGCTCTCTCATATTTTTATGGTTTCAGGTCTGACATTTAGGTCTTTAATCCATTTTGAGTCTATTTTTGTGTATGGTATAATAAAGCGGTCCAGTTTCATTGTTTTGCATGTAGCTGTCAAGTTTTCCCAGCACCGTTTGTTGAAGAAAGTCTTTTTCCCATTGCATATTCTTGCCTCCTTTATCATAATTAATTGACCATGTAATTGTGGGTTTATTTCTGGGTTTTCTATTATGTTCTATTGATAAATGTGTCTATTTTTATGTCAGTGCTATACTCTTTTAATTACTACAGCTTTGTAGTATAACTTGAAGTCCAGAATTATGACACCTCCAGTTTTGTTTTTCTTTTTCAAGATTGCTTTTGGCTATTCAAGATTTTTGTGGTTCCATACAGATTTTACTATTCTAGTTCTGTGAAAAATGCTATTGGTATTTTGATAGGGATTGCATTATATGTGTAGATTGTTTTGGGAAGTATATACATTTTAACAATATTTGTTCTTCCAGTCTTTGAGCATGAGGGTGTCTTTCCATTTCTTTGTGTCATCTTCAGTTTCTTTCATCAATGTTTTATAGTTTTCAGAGTACAGATCTTTCACCTCTTTGGCTAAGTTTATTCCTAGATATTTTATTATTTTTGGTGTAATTATAAATGAGATGGTTTTCTTAATTTCACTTTCTGCTGCTTCACTCTTAGTGTCTATGAATGCAACAGGCTTCTGTCCATTGATTTTGTACCCTGCAACTTTATCAAATTAGCAGTTCTAGTAGATTTTGGTGGAGTCCTAAGGGTTTTCTATAGATAGTATCATGTCATCTGCAAATAGTGAAAGTTTTACTTCTTCCTTACCAATTTGGATGCTTTTTATTTCTTACCTGATTGCCATTGCCATGGCTAGGACTTCCAGTACTACGTTGAATAAAACTGGTGAGAGTGGACATCCTTGTCTTGTTCCTAATATTAGGGGAAAGGCTCTCAGTTTTTCCCCATTAAGTATGATGTTAGCTGTGGGTTTTTCATATAAGGTCTTTATCATGTTGAGGTATGTTCCCTCTAAACCCACTTTGTTGAGGGCTTTTATCATGAATGGATGTGGTACGTTGCCAAATGTTTTTTCTTCATCTATTGAAATGATCATGTGGTTTTTACCCTTTCTCTTATTAATGTGATGTATCATGTTGATTGATTTGTGAATATTGAATCACCCTTGCATCCTGGGAATAAATCCTACTTTATTGTGGTGAATGATTTCTTTTAATGTATTGTTGGATTCAGTTTGCTAGTATTTTGTTGAGGATTTTCGTGTCTACGTTCATCAGAGATATTGGCCAGTAGTTCTCTTTTTTTGTGGTGGCTCTTTCTGGTTTTGGTATCAGGGTGATACTGGCCTCATAGAATGAATTCGGACATTTTCCTTCCTCTTCTATGTTTTGGAATAGATTGAGAAGACTAGGTATTAACTCTTCTTTAAATGTTTGGTAGAATTTGCCTGTGAAGCCATCTGGTCCTGTACTTTTGTTTGTTGGGAATTTTTTTTTTTTATTACTGATTCAATTTCATTGCTGGCAATTGGTCTGTTCAAATTCTCTATTCCTTCCTGCTTCAGTTTTGGTAGGTTGTATGTTTCTAGGAATTTATCCATTTCTTCTAGGTTGCCCAATTCGTTGGCATATAGTTTTTCATAATATTGTTATATTGTTATACAGTTGTTTGTTTTTCTGTGGTGTTGGTTGTTACTTGTCTTCTTCCATTTGTGATTTTGTTTTTTATATGGGTCATCTTTTTTTTTTTTAATGATAAAGGTTTATCAATGTTGATTTTTTCAAAGAACCAGCTCCTAGTTTCATTTATCTGTTCTATTGCTTTTTGAGTTTCCATATCATGTATTTCTGCTCTAATCTTTATTATTTCCTTCCTTCTGCTGGTTTTGGGTTTTGTTTGTTCTTTTTCTAGTTCCTCTCAGTGTAAGATTAGGTTCTTTATTTTAGGTTTTTCTTATTTCTTGAGACAGGCCTGTCTTGTTATAAATTTCCCTCTTAGAACTGCTTTTGCTGCATCCTAAAGATTTTGGATCATTGTGTTTTCATTTTCATTTGATTCTGTGTAGTTTTTGATTTCTCCTTTGATTTCTTGGTTGACCCATTCATTGTTTAGTAGCATGTTATTTCACCTTTATGTATCTGTGCACTTTCCAGATTTTTCTTTTTTATGGTTTACTTATAGTTTCATAGTGTTGTTTTCAGAGAAGATGCATGGTAGGTCTTCGATCTTCTTGAATTTGTTGAGTCTTGTTTTGTGGCCTAATGTGTGATTTATTCTGGAGAATGTTCTATGTGCACTTGAATGTGTATTCTGCTGTTTTAGGATGGAATGTTCTGGATGTATCAGTTAAGTCCATCTGGTCCAGTGTGTCATACAAAGCTACTATTTCCTTTTTGATTTCCTGTTTGGATGATCTATCCACTGATATAAGTGGGATGTTAAAGTCCCCTACTCTTATTGCATTACTATCAATTAATTCCTTTATGTTTGTTATTAACTGTTTTATGTATTTGGGTGCTCCCATATCGGTACACAAATATTTACAATTGTATCTTCTTTTTGGACTGTCCTTTTTATGATTATGTGGTGTACTTCTCTGTCTCTTGTTATGGTATTTGTTTTAAAGTCTCTTTTGTCCGGTATAATTATTGCTATGCTGGCTTTCTTTTGACACCATTTGTGTGATAAATGTTTCTATATCCCCTCACTTTCAATCTTCAGGTGTCTTTAGGTCTGAAATGAGTCTCTTGTAAGCAGCATATAGGTAGGTCTTGGGGTTTTTTAAATTATTTTTTAAAGATTTTATTTATTTGAGAGAGAGAGAGAGCACAAGCAGGGGGAGCAGCAGAGGGAGAGGAAGAAGCAGACTCCTTGCTGAGCAGGGAGCCCAACACGGGGCTTGATCCTAGGACCCTGAGGTCATGACCTGAGCCAAAGGGAGATGCTTAACTGATTGAGCCACCCAGATGCCCCCAAGTCTTATTTTTTTGTCCACCCCGTCACCCTGTGTCTTTTGATTGGAGTGTTTAGTCCATTACATTAAAAGTAATTATTGATAGGTATGTATTTGTTGCTGTTTTATTTATCATTTTATGGCTGTTTTTGTAGGTTTTTTTTTTTCAGATCCTTGTTCTCTTTCATTGTTTGTTGGCTTTCTTTAGCGATTCATTTGCATTCCTTTCTCTTTATTCTTTACATATCTATTACTAGTTTTTGATTTGTGGTTACCATTAGGTTTGTATATAACATGTGCATTAAGTAGTCTGTATTAAGTTGATGGTTGCTTATGTTTGAAGCCATTCTTTACTCCTCCCCTGCCCACGTTTTACATGATTGGTGTCATATTTTACATTCTTTTATTTTATGAATCCTTGACTTATTTTTACAGAAATACTTATTTTTACTGCTTTTGTGTTTTTTTGCTTTTTAACACTCTCAGTTATGGTCTTTCCTTTCCACTCAGAAAGTCCCCCTTTAATATTTCCTATAGGGCTGGTTTAGTGGTAATAAACTCCTCCAGTTTTTTGTTTATCAGGGAAACTCTCTCTTCTCTTATTCTGAATGATAGCCTTGCTGGATAGGGTATTCTTGACTGCAGATTTTTCCCTTTTAGCACTTTGGATGTATCATGCCACTCTCTTCTGGCTTGCCAAGTTTCTGATGAAAATCTGCTAATAGCCTTATGCAGTTTCCCTTGTATGAAACCGTCTTTTCTCTTGTTGCTTTTACATTTTTTTCTTTGTAACTACTTTTTGCCCTTTTAATTACTATGTGTCTTTGTGTGAACCTCCTTAGGTTGATATTTTGGGGGAATTTTTGTGCCTCCTAGACTGGATATCTGTTTCCTTCCCCCGATTCAGGAATTTTTCAACTATTATTTCTTTAAGTAAATTTTTTGTCCCTTTTTCTCTCTCTTCTAGGATCCTAATAATGAAAATGTTATTATGTTTGATGGAGTTGCTGAGTTCCCTAAGACTATTCTCAGTTTGCATAATTTTTTCCTTTGATTTGCTCAGCTTGATCACTTTCCATTACTTTGTCTTCTAGGTCATTAAGTCATTCCTCTCCTTCCTCTAGCGAGCTATGTATTCCAGCAAGTGTATTTTTAATTTCATTTATTGTGTCCTTCATCTCTGATTGATTTTTTTTAAATTTATTTGTTAAGGGCCTCACTGATGTCCTCTACTCTTTTCTCAAGTCCAGTGAGTATCTTTACGACTGTTACTTTAAATTCTGTACCAGGCATATTACTTACATCCATTTCACTTAGGTCTTTAGCTGTGGTTTGGTCCTCTTCCTTCTTTTGGGACATATTCCTCTGTCTCCTCATTTTGTCTAACTCCCTATGTCTGTTTCTTTGCGTTAGGAAAGTCAGCTACATCTCTTGTTCCGCAAGGTAATGACCTTTTAAAGAAGAGGTCCTATAGTGCCCTGCAGTGCATTGTCCCTGTTCACCATCTCCTGGCACTTCAGGGAATGTTTCCTATGTGTGTTACATGTACCTTGGTATTGAGTCCTGGCTTCTTTTTTCCCTCAGTCCCATTGTCTGCAGAGGCTCTTTTTGCTTGTTGTGGCAGTTTGTCCCTAGCTGGATGGGGAGCATTTTAACAAGGTATGCACTGGTCTGCTTGTGTAATGAGACCAGCCACCACCACCACTGCTGGAACCAAGGCCTTGCAAAAGGCATGAGTCAGGAGGCACAGTGCTGTTGAGGTTTGTGGTGGTCTTCTGGGGGAGGGGCCCCTCATGCTAATCTGCCTAAGAGCAGGGAGAACAGGGCTTGGTGTAAGCAAGTTAGGTAGTGAGTATTGGTGCCGTGCTAGTTCCCCCAGGTGGTCGTGTATTTATGCTGGGGAGTAGGCAAGGGAAATGACCTGTGTCAGCTCCTTTGTTCCTGGAGGGGCCTCCCTGTGATCCCTGCCTCTCCAGGATATTCTCTAAGATGAGTAAATAACTCTCCTTCCCATCTGCCCCCAGTTTTCCCAATCTGCTGCTTCTACACTGTATCTCTGCTGGCTGTTTGTTGTGCTCTTTCAGGGCAGGGATTCTGCTTCCTAATGCCCTCCAGGTTCTCCCAGAGCAGAGCCCACTGATTTTTAAAATTCCAGGCTTTAAGTCCTGCTGGTTGTAAGAACTCAGATTTGGCCCCTCTCACTTTCAAAGCCATATGTTATGGGTATTTGTGTTCCCTATGTGGGCTCCCAGGTGTGATAGTCTATATTTCACCCTTCTCCACCACCCGGATCCCTCCTGACTGTGGATGGCTACTGTCTGTTTTGTTCCCAAACCAAGTCTTTGCCCTTCTCACCTTCTCCTTTGTGGTCTCTTCTAACTTTGGTCGTGGAGTTTGTTCTGCCAGTCTTAGGATCATTTTCTGGGTTATTTACATGTGTGTAATGTGAATGTTATCTAGTGAATGTTGTCTAGCTGTATCTGTGGGATGATGTGAAGTTGGGGTCCTCCTACTCCACCATCTTCCCAGACCTCTCCATTACAACTTTTAACATATAATTATATTTTTGTTTGTTTAAAGAGTGTCCCTACTATATTTTAAGCTCCATGGGTACAGAAACTATGCCAATATATACCTGTGTATGCATCTAGCTTAGTGGCTAACTTATAAATGTTAGTGATTTATTGAATGAATGAATGAATGAATGAATGAACTATTAATATGGGCCTTTTATTTGGAAGGGAGAAAGAAAGATTACATGGCACTAATTGTAGTTTCTGATAATTCACAGTCTGATACATAACAGGTTTTTGGTAAGGCCAGCAAGTTGGAATGCTTCCTGAAAGTGTTGGCCATTTTGACAACTGAAGAATCCAAAAGCTAGGAATAAAATGTAACATTTTAGTGCTTGTTGTACAGAACACAGTGAGACTTGACATGACTCTTTGGTAAAGTCCATATTCACCAGAGGCTGTGGCTTTTCAGAGGGGAAGCAAAAGCCAGAACTACAGAGCTAAAGCCAGGGGTGCAGTCTTCAGAGAGGAGTGTGAACAAGTTTATATTTAAAGTGAGTTTCTTGTGGTAGCATATAGGTGGATCTTGTTGTTGTTGTTGTTTTTAATGCAATCTGACAATCTCTGCCTTTAGTTAAAGGTATTTAGACCATTTGCATATAATGTCATTATTGCTATGTTTGGGTTTAGGGGCGCCTGGGTGGCACAGCGGTTAAGCGTCTGCCTTCGGCTCAGGGCGTGATCCCGGCGTTATGGGATCGAGCCCCACATCAGGCTCTTCCACTATGAGCCTGCTTCTTCCTCTCCCACTCCCCCTGCTTGTGTTCCCTCTCTCGCTGGCTGTCTCTATCTCTGTCGAATAAATAAATAAAATTAAAAAAAAAATTTAAATCTGTCCTCTGCTATTTGTTTTCTCTTCATCATATCTGTTCTTGGTTTCTCTTCCTCTTTTTATGTCTTATTTTTGAATAAGTATTATTTTATGATTCAATATTATCTCATGTGGGCTTATTAATGGTAATATTAATTTATAAAATTTTATTGGCTTTTTTAGTGCTTGCTTTGGGACTTATAGGATACATGTTTAAATTATAACAATCTAACTTCAAGTGATTTATCTCCTCACTGAAATATAAGAACCTTACAATAGTGTGCTTTTGTGCCTCCCCTCCTCTCCTTTATGCTATTGTTGTCATACATTTTCCTTCTACATGTTATAAACTCCATAATACATTGTATTATTTTTGCTTTTGGCAGTTATCTTTTAAAATATTTTTAAAATAAGAAAAAATAGTGTTTTATATTTACTTACATATTCATCATTTATAAGTGTTCGTTGCTCTGGAAAAAAAAGATTTCCATCTGGTATCATTTTCCATATTAAAGAAATTCCTTTAACATTTCTCGTGGTGATGAGCTTATCAGTGTTTATATGTCTGAGTGGTCTTAATTTTGCCTTCATTTTTGAAAACCGAATATAGAATTCTAGGCAGATGGTTTTTATTCTTTTAGTACTTTAAAGATGTTGGTCCACTGTCTTCTGTCTTGCATTGTTCCTGAAGAGAAGTCTGCCATAATTCCTATGCATGTGTCACATTTTTGTCTTTGGTTGATTTTAAGATTTTCTCTTGATCACTGCTTGATTTTGATGTACCTTAGTGTAGTTTTCACCTCTTTCCTATCAAAATATAATTAACATATTTATAATAGTTTTATGTGTGCAATATAATGATTTAACAATTCTGTACATTAATCAGTGCTCACCAAGATGTGTACTCTCAATGCCCTTTGTCTGTTTCACTCCTCTCCCACTCACCTCCCACCTGCTATGTGCAAAAGAGCTGTTTGTACTTTAGAGTCTGGTTTTTTGTTTCTCTCTCTTTTTTTTTTTCTTCGTTTGTGTGTTTTTTTTCTTAAAGTCAACATGTAAGTGAAATCATATATTTATCTTTCTCTGTCTGACTTATTTCACTTAGCATTATACCCATTAGATCCATCCATGTTGTTGCAAATGGCAAGATCTCACTCTTTTTTATGGTTGAGTAATATTTCATTGTATACATATACCACATCTTCATCCATTCATCTATCAATGGACACTTGGTTTGCTTCCATATCTTGGCTAATGTAAATAATGCTTGAATAAACGTAAGGGGGCATATATCTTTTTGAATTATGTTTTCATATTTGGGTAATTACTCAGTAGTGGAATTACCGGATAATATGGTGAATCTGTTTTTAATTTGTTGAGGAGGAACCTCCATACTATTTTCCACATTGGCTGTGCCAACTTCCATTCCCACCAATAGGGCACGAGGGTTCCTTTTCCTCCACATCCTCACCAAGACTTGTTATTTCTTGTGTTTTTTATTTTAGCCATTCAGATGGGTGTGAAGTGATATCTCATTGTGGTTTTGATTTGCATTTCCCTGATGATGAATGATGTTGGACATCTTTTCATTTGTCTGTTGGCCATCTGCATGTATTCTTTGGAGAAATATTTGTTAATGCCCTCTGCCCACTTTTTAGTTGGATTATTTTATTTTTTGGTATTGAGTTGTATACATTCTCTATATATTTTGGAAATTAACCAGTTATCAGATTTGTCATTTGCAAATGTCTTCCCTCATTCAGTAAGTTGCCCTTTTTGTTTTGTTGATGGTTTCCTTCACTGTGCAAAATGTTTTTATTTTGGTGTAGTCCCAATAGTTTAATTTTGCTTTTGTTTCCCTGTCTGAGGAGACATACCTAGAAAAATGTTTCTATAGCTGATGTCAAAGAAATTACTGCCTATGTTTTCTTCTGAGTTTTATGTTTTCAGGTCTTACATTTAGGTCTTTAATCCATTTTGAGTTTATTTTTGTGTATGGTGTAAGAAACTGGTCCAGTTTCATTCTTCTGCATGTAGTTGTCTAGTTTTCCCAGCATCATTTGTTGAAGAGACTATCTTTTCCCCATTGTATATTCTTACCTCCTTTGTCATACATTAATTGGACCATATAACTGTGGGTTCATTTCTGGGCTCTCTATTCTGTTCCATTGATCTGTGTGTTTACTTTTTTTGCCAGTACAATACTGTTTTGATTACTACAGCTTTATGGTGTATATTGAAACTTGGGATTGTGATACCTCCAGCTTTGGTCTTGTTTCTTAAGATTGTTTTGGCTATTCAGAGTCTTTTGTGGTTCCATACAAATTTTAGGATTATTTGTTTTAGTTCTGTGAAAAATGCTGTTGGCATTTTGATATAGATGCATTAAATCTATAGATTGCTTTAGGTAGTATGGACTTTTTAACAATATTGGCACTTCAATCCATGAGCATGGAATGTCTTTCCATTTGTGTCATCTTCAAATTCTTTCATCAATGTTTATAATTTTTGGAATGCAATTCTTTCACCTCCTTGGTTAAGTTTATTCCTATTTTATTCCTTTTGGTGCAATTCTAAATGTGATTGTTTTCTTAGTTTCTCTTTCTGCTACTTCATTATTAATGTTTAGAAATGCAACAGATTTATGTGTATTAATTTTGTACCCTGTGACTTTACTGAATTAATTTTACCTTTTTCAGTAGCCTTTTGGTGAAATATTTAGGGTTTCTTTATATATAGTATCATGTCATCTGCAAATAGGAAAGTTTTGCTTCTTCCTTAACCAATTTGGATCCTTTTATTTCTTTTTATTGTCCAATTTTTGTGGCTAGGACTTCTAATACTATGTTGAATAAAAGTGCTGAGAGTGGACATCCTTCTCTTGTCCCTGATCCTAGTGGAAAAGCTCTCAGTTTTCACCATTGAGTGCAATGTTAGCTGTGGGTTTTTTATATATGGCTTTTATTATATTGAGGTATGTTCTCTCTAACCCTACTTTATTGAGAGTTGTTGTCATGAAGGGAACTTTGTCAGATGATTTTTCTCCATCTATTGAGATGATCATATGATTTTTTTGTCCTTTCTCTTGTAATGTGATGTATTACCTTGAGTGATTTATGATTACTAAATCACTCTTGCATCCCAGGAATAAATCCCACTTGATCATGGTGAATGACTTTTTTTAATGTATTGTTGGGTTCTGTTTTCTAGTATTTTGTTGAGGATTTTCACATCTGTGTTCATCAGAAATATTGGCCTGTGATTTTCATTTTTTGTTTTGGTATTAGGGCAATACTGACCTTGTAGAATGAATTTAAAAGCTTTCCTTTTCTATTTTTTGGAAGAGTTTGAGAAGAATAGGTGTTAACTCTTCTTGGAATGTTTGGTAGAATTCACCTGTGAAGCCGTCTGGTCCTGGACTTTTATTTATTGGGACTTTTTGTTTGTTTTTTGATTACTGATTCAATTTAATTGCTAATTAGTCTGTTCAGATGTTCTGGACTGGAAGATTATATGATTCTAGGAATTTATTTGTTTCTTCCAGGTTGTCCAATTTGTAGGCATATAATTTTTCATGGTAGTCTCTGATAATCCTTTGTATTTCTGTGGTATTGTTACTCTTTGGTATTATTGGTATAGTTGTTATTTCTTAATGTCATTTTCTTTATGCTTCTTGTACTTAGGGCTCATATAGCTTCTTGGCTTTGTACATATGTAGTAGCTATCAAATTGGGAGATTTTTTTCATCCAGACAGTATGCTGGAGTAATCACAGGGTTCAGGCTCATTTGTTTCTTTTTTTCTCAGGAATGACTGTCCTGCATTGGCTGTTGTCCAATGTCTGAAAATCATTGTTGCATATATATGTATAGTTTTTAGTTGTTTTTGATGATAGGGTAAATCTTGTATCTGTTACTCCGTATTGGCTGGGAATGGAAACACATAGAAACTACTTTTTAAATTTCAGTTAGCTCTCTACTACCTACACTATGACATTCAAACTCCTAGTTTAGCATAGTCAGTTCTTTACAAGCTGATTTCATGACAGCCTCTATCCCCAATTTCACCCACTTAATTAAAAAATTTGCCAAGTCTTCATCATATCCAAATTTCTTCATCCTCAGTATGTTGCACACGCTCTTGTCTCTGCCTAGAAAGACCTTCTTCCAATGTATCCCCTATCTGACCAAATTCTGCTTGCTCTTTAAGACCTAACCCTATTGTCAATTCTTCTGTTAAACTTTTCCACAAGTTGGTATTCATAGCTACTGCTGTGTTCCTACACCATTCAGAATATGACTCTCTCATGCACTTAAAGAGACTTTTATGGAGATTCTTATTTGGACTTTTACACCTGACTGAAGTCTTTTAATCTCCTAGAGGGCAGTAACCTCTACATCTTATTCACATTTTCATTTCTCAGCCTAGCCCAGTACCTTACTCATAGTGGGTTCTTGGCAAATGTTTACTCGGCAAATGAATGTCCTGTCACAGCATATAATCTTGCTTTCTGAAGATAGTTATTGGCTTGCTTATTTGAGAAACTTGGGAATGATAAAAAGACAAACTAAATAAAACTTGGACTAGAATAGCTGCCACTGGCTAGCAGGTGTTCCAAATTATGTTTATCAGTGAGGATGCTGAGCAGGTGCTGGCTCCCGTCTAGGGTATTATTCTACCATTAAAATAATTTATAGCCAATATTTTTTTCTCTCTCTCTTTTTCACAGATGGTGGAGTTCTGTGAGTGATTTCTGTGAGAAGTAAGTGTAGGAGTAGGTTTTCTTTAGGAGTTCCCTGGAGTTAATATAATTATTTTCAGAGCATCAACTTCAACTCTGAGAGATCATTAGAATCAGGATAATTCTAATTATCAGGGGCACTGATGGAAGGCCAGTATCTTAGATACTTATGACACAGGTATCCCTTGAATTGCCTTGGACGTGCGCAATCAAGATAATGTATATTGGAGATTCAGGATTCTCAACTGTTCTTAAAAGCTGAGAATTTAGGAAAGGCAAACATTTTGGATGCCTACCTCCATAATCAGGATGGAGAAGGGTAATCAGATGTGTCATCAAATAAAACAAAGCCTACGAGACGATAAAGAAAAAAACAACAACCCAAGAGTTTATTATCTTGCTTGCCAGGCAAAGGAAGATATAACACTGAAAACATTCACTAAACAGTTAATAGGAGTGGGGGTGTGAAAGTGGGGGGTTAAGGGGCTTTTTTCCACTGGAATGGTGTCAAGATGGTTATGCTAAGTAATGATTGAAAACTTCCTCTCTGAATGGAACAGGATGAGTCTATAAGTCTATATGTGATGCAAGTTCATTGGTCAGAAAAGAGTCTATGGTTTGGTCCCCATAAAGGTCTGACATGTCAGATTACTCACAATTGTGTCTTTCATTAGCTTAGGATGGTGGTTTGCTGAAAGTTTATATTTGTTTAACAACTTCACCTGGTTGAAAACAGTTTTAGTGAAACTCAGCATTCAAATTTGATTTCTCTTAAGCATGTGTGACTGTAAGTGGGATAATGTGATTTATCCCACATAGAATTTGGGGGGGGGGACACACCTGATTTAGCTTGGAGAAAGGTACAGCATGGGCTCTCTATTGGTAGGGGAGAGTGAATGATGTTACAAATCTGGAACTCTCAACAGGACTTAACTGTCCCTCCATACCCTCTTGGGCTCCTAGCCTCCTGAGCACACCCCTCCCATGCCTGCCCCCCTTTTCCATACATTTCCCCTTTTGTTTCTCCTTTTTCTTCCCAATACTTAACATAATACTTACAGGTCCAAAGATAACCTTTATTCATATTCTTCATTCACAAACTAGATTATAACTTCAGTGCAGCATCCTTCTGCATCATAACATTCTAAATGCTTAGCGTTGCAAAAATGGGGTGCTTTGGGGAAAAGCAAATAGTCAAATGCAACTCTAAAGGAGTTTTAGATTTGGAGACATCAGAGAGCCAGCATCTTAGATGCCCAGAACCAGTGAATATGTTTTCTTTTAATCCCCGTCTCAAATATAGGGCCCCATATGGCCTATAGCATAATCCTACTTTTGCTCAAACTGTAAAGACTTTGTGTGACAGGGCCCAGAAAACTTTGGAACATTTGATACTCATTTAACAAGGCTGAATGGCCTAGGATTCTTTCTGGTCACAGGAGAAAATGGTCAAGGTGTGGGGATTCTAGGAGACCAGGGGATTGGTGGGATTATAAACTGTAAAATACCCAAATTCCTATTGAACAAGGTGGAGAACTGGGTAACTTGTTTTATTGAAAGAAATTCTATTTCTTTGAAAAGTTGAGTCGTCTGGAACACTGTCCCTAAAACCTGAGGGGCACTGTGAATATTCTCCAACATTCTCTTGCCAAATGTAGTTTAAATTTCTCCATCATGCCACTGGAAGAATTTTTCTGGAGGAGTGACAAAAGCACAAGGTAGATAGTGACTTAGAGTGACTGCACTGTTGTTTTGCAAATTGTTTAGGCACGTTGGAGACTAATGATTAGTGTTTATATGGAAAGGGCCATCCATGGAAGATGTGTACAGTGTGAACCTTACTGGGGCGTGGGGGTGGGGAAGAAGATTGCAGAGTGGATAGGACAGGTTATAAGATTGGTTATTCTGAAAAAATAACAATAAAAAAAAAAGATCCTAAAATCCCAGGGCTTAGAAACAAGAAGGCTTAGTTGTCTTCTTCATGTCCAGCACTGGTCAGTGGGGCATTTTGCTCCATATGCTTGGGGACGTGAGCTACCATCTCACTGTCCCATAATCCTTTTTTTTTTTTTTAAAGATTTTATTTATTTATTTGACAGAGATAGAGACAGTCAGTGAGAGAGGGAACACAAGCAGGGGGAGTGGGAGAGGAAGAAGCAGGCTCCCAGCAGAGGAGCCTGATGTGGGGCTCGATCCCGTAACGCCGGGATCACGCCCTGAGCCGAAGGCAGACGCTTAACCGCTGTGCCACCCAGGCGCCCCTCACTGTCCCATAATCCTGAAAGCACATCCTGTTGCTCAGACCTGCCAGCAGAAGTGGAGGCTTCTCAGCTCCCTCAGCTTGAAATCCACCCCATCCTCTGTGCCCCTATATTGTTACCCTGAACAAGTATCTGGCCCTGATTAATTGCAAGGGCAGTGGGAAGTGGGGGAGAAAATGGACTATTTAGGGGAGCACTGTCGTGTCTCATGTAGCCTGCTCTTTCGGTCACCAAATATATATCTGGTTCCTTCTTCCCAGTTTCTGACAATCCTGAAGTTCCATATGATCTTTCATCTGGCACCAGTTCTACAATCACATGACCATACATTTTGTAACCGTGAAGTTTTGTGTGTTCAGTCTTCTCACCAGAAAGACGGGGCTTTTCTTCCACCTTCTGGCCATTCCCTGCTGTCTGAGAGGGGTCTCACATTTCTTTTCTTTTCTTTTTTTTATAATACTATTTTTTTAATTATGTTAGTCACCATACAGTACATCCCTAGTTTTTTATGTAAAGTTCCATGATTCATTAGTTGCATGTAACACCCAGTGCACCATGCAATACGAGCCCTCCTTACTACCCATCACCGGCCTATCCCATTCCCCCACCC
>NC_048218.1:201877602-201877781 GCF_002007445.2 Ailuropoda melanoleuca
TCAGGAGAATAGGTACTATTTCTTCTTTGAATGTTTGGTAGAATTCCCCAGGGAATCCATCAGGCCCTGGAGTCTTGTTTCTGGGGAGGTTTTTGATCACTGCTTCAATCTCTTCATAATTAATTTGTCTGTTTAAAAAATCAATTTCTTCCTGTTTCAGTCTTGGTAGTTTATAGGTT